>NC_069499.1:1244083666-1244243666 GCF_027579735.1 Bombina bombina
CCTTGCAATCTGACAGATTTGGAGTGTTTTTGCAAAGAAGAGTGGGCAAATCTTGCCAAGTCAAAATGTGGCATGCTGATAGACCCATACCCAAAAAGACAGTTCTGTATGTAAGGTCTCTAACATTCACCAGCTCCGTGATGTCATCATGGAGGAGTGGAAGAGGACACAAGCGGCAACCTGTGAAGCTCTGGTGAATTCCATGCCCAAGAAGGTTAAGGCAATGCTGGAAAATAATGGTGGCCACACAAAATATTGACACTTTGGGCCCAATTTGGACATTTTCCCTTAGGGATGTACTCACTTTTGTTTCAAAAGGTTTAGACATTAATGGCTGTGTGTGGAGTTATTTTGAGGGGGCAGCAAATTTACACTGTGTATATATATATATACACACACATATACACACACACATATACACAAAACACGGAAGGGAACTGCACTCTCATACCGGACCGGGTACACATCCCATGACCCTGCAACATGCTCAGCCCTGGGTGCCACGGGCACTCACAGGAAGCTGTGCTGTCCCCTGAGCCACAAGCAGTTAACCCCAGACAGGTCTGGGTGCAAGAACCATAGGGAAAATTACAAAACAAATTAATACAACACACAGAGAAAACCCAGCACTCACTTACAAGCTCTCAGCTAAGATTTAAAAGCAAAAATGGAAAGGTTAGTCACCGCATCTGGCCAAATGGGACAAGCTCAGGTACCACGTCAAGGTCCTTTCCAATACCTGAGACCCTAAAACAGCCACACAATGCAAGCTTTCAAATCCAAACAAACTGAAAACAAGGGAAGGGTGCACAGGAATATGTAACCACCCTAGACATATACAAAACATGGAAGGGAACTGCACTCTCATACCGGACCGGGTACACATCCCATGTCCCTGCAACATGCTCATCCCTGGGTGCCACTGGCACTCACAGGAAGCTGTGCTGTCCCCAGAGCCACAAGCAGTTTTTTTTTTTTACATAAATTATGCTTACCAGATAATTTAATTTCTTCTGTATAAGGAGAGTCCACGGCTTCATGCCTTACTGTTGAGAAATACTGAACCTGGCCACCAGTAGGAGGCAAAGACACCCCAGCGAAAGGCTTAAATACCTCACCCACTTCCCCTTTTCCCCAGTCATTCTGCCGAGGGAACAAGGAACATTTGGAGAAATCTCAGGATATAAAAAGGTGCCAGAAGAAAAAATTAATTAAGTGAGCCGCCCATCGGAGAACACGGGCGAGGGTCGTGGACTCTCCTTATACAGAAGGAAATTAAATTATCTGGTAAGCATAATTTAAGTTTTCCTTCTTAATATAAGGCGAGTCCACGGCTTCATTCCTTACTGTTGGGAAACTTATACCCAAGCTCTAGAGGACACTGAATGAAAACATGAGGGACAAAAAAAAAAAAAAAAAAAAAAAAAAAAAGGAGGCAGGCTCTAATCTGAGGGCACCACAGCCTGCAAAACCTCTCTCTCCCGAAGGCTGCTTCAGTAGAAGCAAAAACATCAAACTTATAAAGTTTAGAAAAAAAGTGTGTAAGGAGGACCAGGTAGCCGCCTTAAAAATCTGATCCATAAAGGCCTCGTTCTTAAAGGCCCAAGAAGAAGCCTCTGATCTAGTAGAATGAGCCGTAATTCTCTGAGGAGGCTTATGTCCCACTGTTTCATAAGCTAAGCGGATAACACTCCTTAACCAAAAGGACAAGGAAGTCGCAGAGACCCTCTGTCCCTTACACTTTCCAGAATAAGCAATAAACAAGGAAGGAGTTTATCTAAAATCTTTAGTAGCCTGAAGATAGAACTTCAAGGCTCGAACTACATCCAAATTATGAAGAAAACGTTCCTTCAAAGAAGAAGGATTAGGACACAAGGAAGGAACCACAATCTCTTGATTGATGTTGCGGTCTAACACGACCTTAGGGAGAAACCCTAACTTAGTACGTAGGACAGCCTTATCAGAATGGAACATCAGATAAGGAGGCTCACATTGCAAAGCGGCAATCTCAGATATTCTGCGCGCAGAAGCAATAGCCAGTAGAAAAAGAACCTTCCAGAACAACAACTTAATGTCAATTTCATGCATAGGCTCAAACGGAGTCCGCTGCAAAACCTTAAGAACAAGATTCAGACTCCAGGGAGGAGCCTTAGTTCTGAACACGGGCCTGATTCTAATGAGAGCCTTAACAAAAGACTGTACCTCTGGAAGCTCAGAGAGCCTCTAGTGCAGTAAAACAGACAAGGACGAAATCTGTTCCTTCAGGGAACTGGCAGAAAGACCCTTCTCCAGGACATCCTGGAGAAACGATAGGATCCTGGCAACCTTAACTTTATGCCAGGGGAATCCATGCTCTTCACACCAGAATAAATAGGTTCTCCGCGCCTTACGATAGATGCAACGAGTAACCGATTTACAAGCTTGAATGAGAGCATCAATAACACTCTCATAAAAACCTCTCTTGGCTAGGACTAAGCGTTCAATCTCCATGCAGTCAGCCTCAGAGAAACTAGATTCTGATGAACAAAAGGACCTTGTTCCAGCAGATCCTTGCAACAAGTTAACTTCCATGGAGGAAAAGACATCCCCACCAGATCCGCGAACCACGTCCTTCGCGGCCACGATGGAGCAATCCGTATCACTGATGCCTGCTCCTGCTTGATACGGGGCACTACATGAGGAAGGAGTTGTAACGGCAGGAAAAAGTAGATTAGATTGAACCTCCAAGGCACTGCTAATGCATTTATTAGCTCTGCCTGAGGATCCCTGGACCTCGACCCATATCTGGGTAGCTTGGTATTGAGACGAGACGCCATGAGGTCTATCTCAGGCGTCCCCCATCTGTAGTATATCTCAGTAAACACTTTGGGGTTGAGAGCCCATTCCCCAGGATGAAAGGATTGTCTGTTGAGAAAATCAGCTTCCCAGGTGTCCACACCCAGAATGTGGATTGCTGACAGCGAACAGCTGTGGGCTTCCACCCCCTCCAGAATCCGTCTTGTCCCTTAGACTTGTTCTTTTATCCTGCGGTAGGAAGGCACCCTTGCCCCCTGTAACCGTGGAGATAATGAAGTCCAGGCCTGGACCAAATAAAAATTTTCCCTTAAAAGGAAGGGAAAGGAGTCTAGACTTAGAAGTCATATCCGCAAACCATTTTAGCTTGAGCATCTGACAGGTCTGCACTGAAAAAACAGAGATCTTAGCATTTAGGCGAATGATCTGCATGTTTGCATCACAGATAAAAGAATTAGCAAGAGGGCCCTCCACCTCGATCAAATCCGATAAGGAGTCACACCAGTAGGCCGCAGCTGGTTGAAACAAGTATCCCGTATACTGAAACATTTTTATGATTAAAGTTTCCATCGTCTTATCCATCTTCTCTCTGAATGACAAACTATCCACAAGTGGGATAGTAGTACACTTAGCCAGTGTGGAGATAGCACCATCCACACATAAGCAGCACAACATAAAAGCATCGCATTTGATTAATCCCTACTGTTTAATAACCTCCCTCAGGAGATATTAACCCATGATACGATTAAGATAAAAGGAGTCACACACTGTGACCCTGTCTTCTAGCGTTTTCAACATATGTAAAAATTGAAACGATCTTACCAGAATCCATGCTGTGGAACAGAAACACAGCTTCTCAAGTGTGACAGTCTTGTAGCATCACTCCTGACATGGACTTGAGTGAAGAAAAAGCAGGCAGTGAAACTCGTCAACACTGATTGCTTAAGGAGCTGTTATCAGTCTGGATTGGTTGGCAGAAAGACTCTCCCTGCATCACCAGATTCTAACTTTTGTCAATGCTCTCACGGAGAGGCTGACAAGACTACTTAAAACTCTAGTCCCATATCGAAGGGCAGATACCCCTCCAAAAGGAACAACTCCGAAATCTTCTGACACTTCTCTGCCATCCTCCTGTGATGAAAGGCAAAGAATGACTGTGAGAAGGGGAGCATGCATAGTTTTATCCAGGCTGTCTTTGGACACAGAGATAGTTCCTTTAAACATATTGTGAAAGAGACAGTTCCTTGCCTATTTCAGCTTTGATTTACACTGTTTAGAGCTACTAGATTGTATATAAATTCTTTGTCGAATTTGATTTTATTAGTACTGTTAGGTTGTTTGATATATTCTTTTCCACATACATTTATATATATTTTTTTTTAGTGGCGCTCACACACACACTCATGAAGTGAAAATAACAGATATTGCAGATACAAATAACAGCCCTATAAAATGTATCAATGGTCATATTTATTAAAAGGGACAGTAAAGTCAAAAGCAATCTTTCATGATAAAGATAGAACATGCAATTTTAAACAACTTTCCAATTTACTTCTGTTATCTAATTTGAGTCATTTTCTAGATATCCTTTGATGAAAAGCATACCAAGATAGGCTCAGGAGCAGCAATGTACACTGTGTGCAGAATTATTAGGCAAATGAGTATTTTGACCACATCATCCTCTTTATGCATGTTGTCTTACTCCAAGCTGTATAGGCTCGAAAGCCTACTACCAATTAAGCATATTAGGTGATGTGCATCTCTGTAATGAGAAGGGGTGTGGTCTAATGACATCAACACCCTATATCAGGTGTGCATAATTATTAGGCAACTTCCTTTCCTTTGGCAAAATGGGTCAAAAGAAGGACTTGGCAGGCTCAGAAAAGTCAAAAATAGTGAGATATCTTGCAGAGGGATGCAGCACTCTTAAAATTGCAAAGCTTCTGAAGCGTGATCATCGAACAATCAAGTGTTTCATTCAAAATAGTCAACAGGGTCTCAAGAAGCGTGTGGAAAAACCAAGGCGCAAAATAACTGCCCATGAACTGAGAAAAGTCAAGCGTGCAGCTGCCAAGATGCCACTTGCCACCAGTTTGGCCATATTTCAGAGCTGCAACATCACTGGAGTGCCCAAAAGCACAAGGTGTGCAATACTCAGAGACATGGCCAAGGTAAGAAAGGCTGAAAGACGACCACCACTGAACAAGACACACAAGCTGAAATGTCAAGACTGGGCCAAGAAATATCTCAAGACTGATTTTTCTAAGGTTTTATGGACTGATGAAATGAGAGTGAGTCTTGATGGGCCAGATGGATGGGCCCGTGGCTGGATTGGTAAAGGGCAGAGAGCTCCAGTCCGACTCAGACGCCAGCAAGGTGGAGGTGGAGTACTGGTTTGGGCTGGTATCATCAAAGATGAGCTTGTGGGGCCTTTTCGGGTTGAGGATGGAGTGAAGCTCAACTCCCAGTCCTACTGCCAGTTTCTGGAAGACACCTTCTTCAAGCAGTGGTACAGGAAGAAGTCTGCATCCTTCAAGAAAAACATGATTTTCATGCAGGACAATGCTCCATCACACGCGTCCAAGTACTCCACAGCGTGGCTGGCAAGAAAGGGTATAAAAGAAGAAAATCTAATGACATGGCCTCCTTGTTCACCTGATCTGAACCCCATTGAGAACCTGTAGTCCATCATCAAACGTGAGATTTACAAGGAGGGAAAACAGTACACCTCTCTGAACAGTGTCTGGGAGGCTGTGGTTGCTGTTGCACGCAATGTTGATGGTGAACAGATCAAAACACTGACAGAATCCATGGATGGCAGGCTTTTGAGTGTCCTTGCAAAGAAAGGTGGCTATATTGGTCACTGATTTGTTTTTGAATGTCAGAAATGTATATTTGTGAATGTTGAGATGTTATATTGGTTTCACTGGTAAAAATAAATAATTGAAATGGGTATATATTTGTTTTTTGTTAAGTTGCCTAATAATTATGCACAGTAATAGTCACCTGCACACACAGATATACCCCTAAAATAGCTATAACTAAAAACAAACTAAAAACTACTTCCAAAACTATTCAGCTTTGATATTAATGAGTTTTTTGGGTTCATTGAGAACATGGTTGTTGTTCAATAATAAAATTAATCCTCAAAAATACAACTTGCCTAATAATTCTGCACTCCCTGTACTAGCAAGCTGCTGGTTAGTCTCTGCACATATGTTTCGTCATTGACTCACCAGACGTGTTCAGCTAATTCCTAGAAGTGCATTGCTTCTCCTTCAACAAAGTTTACCAAGAAAACAAAGAAAATTTGATTGCAAAAGTAAAACTGGAAAGTTGTTTAAAACTGTACGCTCTACTTGAACCATGAATGTTTGGGTTTTGTGTCCCTTTAAAGAGGTGGAATAAGTAATAAGCATGCACATTATTTTTCAATTTTTTTTATTTTTTTTTATATTTTTATTGAGGTTTGAACAATACAAAGAGTAATAAGCACCCAATATGCACAATACAATACAGATATCCGCAAACAAGTTAGGAAGTAAACATCTTTTAAGACAAATATACATAATATGCCTCCAAAATATTATATTATAGGCGTCTATAGGCCTCAGGCTGCACATATACCTAATGCTAGAAGTCGTACATTCTTTAGCAAAGCCTTAGGCCACTACTTACAGATCTCAGGAGGGTCATATACCTACACTAACACAAACCCCTTTAAATTTACACACAGCAGTACATATCTTCATATAATTTGGGGATAGTTAGTAAAATATTTAAGGTG
Organism: Bombina bombina; assembly: GCF_027579735.1. Lineage (NCBI taxonomy): Eukaryota > Metazoa > Chordata > Amphibia > Anura > Bombinatoridae > Bombina > Bombina bombina. The sequence goes on from NC_069499.1 coordinate 1,244,090,247, forward strand.
CAAACAAATAAACCTCTTAGTTTGCCCTCTAACATATAATAAGCCACTCTTGGGCCTCACGCTGCCTAGATACACAAATGAGGGATTAAATAAAATGGTCTTTATTCTGGCCTCCTAACCCTATAGGGGCCTCTCTTGGGCCTTACGCAGCTATTTACATAACATAAGAGGGTTATATATATATTATTCTGACTAACACATCTTCAGAAAAACTTAAAGCATGTGATGTAATGTGATGTGAGGGATTAAATAGAATGGTCTTTATTCTGGTCTCCTAACCCTGTAAAGGCCTATCTTGGGCCTTACACAGCTATTTACATAACATAGGGGGTTTATATAATTACAGCAGCTAAACAGATAACATTGTCATAACACCTCTTTAGAAAAAGCACAAAATGTAAAGACTATGGGTCAGTAAATTTGGAGAACTAATATGAATAAGCTTATAATGAACTAACAGAAGGAAAATATAGGTAGGCACCTAAGAGATAAGTATACCAACTGAACACACTTTATTCCATAGCAGTCTAGTTACTGTACAATAAATATTCGCAGGAGAGATAGTAAATACTGCCAAGGTTTGTGTATTCCCTTATTTTAGCACTAAGGACCACAGGCTGCCTCTAAACACATAATTATACTATCCACTTAATAGCAACCTCATGTACCGATTGTCTAGCAAAACTAATTCTCATAAGGCAATATAAACTAACCATAAAGAGGACTCTTGTTATCTCTTGCCAAGGGTCTCATAGGGGTATTAAGAGTTGACATTAAATATAGCTAGACAGATCCTGTAGTCTCATGATACTGTAAAAGCCACTGCATGCAACTCACATTGGATTTTCACAGTCCATAATCCCCCCCCCCCCCCCAAAAAAAAAAAACAGTAAATAGATAAAAGAAAAAGAAAAGTGCAATACAGAGAATATTAAATATGCATAAATAACTAAATGCAGTTATACTACCAACCAGACATTGTTAAAGAGTGAAATTCTTCAATCAACTAACTGAAAAAAATCTACCCATTTGTTTTGTTGCATGTCAGATCCCAGGATCATCATTTATATGAGCAAATGAATTTGTGTAAGGTCCCTCAGGAGTTCAACAGCACAGTTACAATTTACCCAACACCAGTCCGAGTGTCAGCTTCCCAGGGATCACTGAAGCATGGCCAGCCATCAAAGCATTTAGGGAGGAAACAGCATGGGCACAAACTTCTGACAGGTAGTTAATCCTCTGCACTGTGTGACGCAGGTTAGCAGTAACTTTAAGCACTCTTTGCTCCCTCTCATCCCGCAGGGGTAATAGACACATGCGAGTGACCAAATAAAGATCAACCCCCACAGCTAACAACTTATTTTCCTGGGGACATTTGAAACATGGTAAAACCTTGATGCGCTGGTCACAGATTCAAATATTCTTTTGCATGCTCCCTCTACCTGAAACTTCACCCCGGATAGGCAAACTCTGTTCCCTCACTGCAGGGCTGGCCACATCCCCACAGTCAGGGGCACAACTTGGACTAGGAGATCCGCTACCGTTGTTCAGCAGAGTAGCATCGCCAAGGACTCCAACGGGGGTCTTTTCTGCAGGAAAGGGTAGCAGTGGTTTCTGAAAAAGTGAAATGTTGTCACCCTTTTTCTCCCTAGCCTTGGAGGCTTTGCACAATGCTGCTGTAGCCTCAAGATGCGATGTAAGTCTCTCAAATCTGGCAGTCATCTGGAGCTCAATTTTTTGTGAGTAAGGTTGTATAAGTAGGTAGATTTCCTCCTGATCTGCAGCCATACCTAGGCTGCACTACCCGGATTACCGGGGGGGGTGTTAGTGACTCTGCAATTAGGCCGCCGCCTGGAGCCCCAACGGTCCGGATCCAGGCTGGATGGTCATGCAGACAGCAAATATAGATATCAATCTCTTCAGCTTGGAATACTACATCCAAATATGTACTTTAAAACTGTCAATGCTGTCAAATTCCGCAGATAATCGGCGGATTAGCGGGATCTCAATGCCAGCCTTGGATATTGCAACCTGCTAGGATCGCCGCCCAGACATGCCCCCATGCACATTATTTTTAATTTAAAAAGGGAAGAATTTTGTTTCTTATAATTTTCCTCTATTAAACTTAAAATATGCTATGGAAATTCAATAGAGAACCACTTACTGATGACATAAAAGTGATTATGTTCAAACACAAAAAGATCCCATTTTAATATTTCACACACACACTATTGAAAATAATGACATTTTTTAAACATAGCTGTCAAACATGCGTGTAACAAAAAAATAATAATGCTAGTCTGTTTAAAGGCGTTGACAAACAAAATAAATTGTAAATGTTGTAGGGAAAAACCAACAGAAGCTACTGCTCTAAACAAATGAATGCAAATCACAAGCCTAGGAGAAAGAAGAACAAATTGGTCCCAAATGCAGCTTTATTCAAGGGTTGCTTTAAGCAGGATTATTAAAGATGGAGTACTGTGTGACACACCACTATAATCTCAAAAATGTTTCTCCCCTACTGAATATATTTTGGTAAATGGCTAAATAAGAGGGTTTGAAAACATAACCTTCTCTATGTTATTAATGTTCCATTAGGCCGAACTCATAGCTGTGATTGTGTTAAATAAAATGCCTCAACTGTATACTGGAGGTTGTATTGCTATCCATTATGTTTCTATAATAAAGGGTCAAGAACTCTTTATTCTCATCAACCCCATCACAATACAGATTATACATTATATGTATTTATATAATTAAATGGAGACCAGACTGATTTTAAAGAGTGACATAGAAGTGCTAATATAAAATGCACTCTTATATGCAGAGTGTAATAATATGTTTTAACTGTATTAACCCCTGCAGGCCCTCTACCCTTTATGATTCATGTACTATGACATTTTATACCTAATGTCATAGTGCTGCAAAATGTATGCTTTTTTTTTTTTTTAAATAATAATCTGGAAACTTTTCTTGTCAAGAGAAAAAACATAATTTATGCTTACCTGATAAATTTATTTCTCTTGTAGTGTATCCAGTCCACGGATCATCCATTACTTATGGGATATTCTCCTTCCCAACAGGAAGTTGCAAGAGGATCACCCACAGCAGAGCTGCTATATAGCTCCTCCCCCAACCGTCATATCCAGTCATTCGACCGAAAACAAACAGAGAAAGGAGAAACCATAGGGTGCAGTGGTGACTGTAGTTTAATTAAAATTTAGACCTGCCTTAAAAGGACAGGGCGGGCCGTGGACTGGATACACTACAAGAGAAATAAATTTATCAGGTAAGCATAAATTATGTTTTCTCTTGTTAAGTGTATCCAGTCCACAGATCATCCATTACGTATGGGATGCCAATACCAAAGCTAAAGTACACGGATGATGGGAGGGACAAGGCAGGATTAAGCCGAAGGAACCACTGCCTGAAGAACCTCTCTCCCAAACACAGCCTCCGAAGAAGCAAAAGTATCAAATTTGTAAAATTTGGAAAAAGTTTGAAGCGAAGACCAAGTCGCGGCCTTGCAAATCTGTTCAACAGAGGCCTCATTTTTAAAGGCCTTGGTGGAAGCCACAGCTCTAGTGGAATGAGCTGTAATCCTTTCAGGGGGCTGCTGTCCAGCAGTCTCATAGGCTAGGCGTATTATGCTCCGAAGCCAAAAGGAAAGAGAGGTTGCCAAAGCTTTTTGACCTCTCCTCTGTCCAGAGTAAACGACAAACAGGGTAGATGTTTGACGAAAATCTTTAGTAGCTTGTAAGTAAAACTTCAAGGCACGGACTACGTCCAGATTATGTAAAAGACGTTCCTTCTTTGAAGAAGGATTAGGACACAATGATGGAACAACAATCTCTTGATTGATATTCTTGTTAGAAACCACCTTAGGTAAAAACCCAGGTTTGGTACACAGGACTACCTTATCTGCATGAAAAATCAGATAAGGAGAATCACATTGTAAGGCAGATAGCTCAGAGACTCTCCGAGCCGAGGAAATAGCCATCAAAAACAGAACTTTCCAAGATAAAAGTTTAATATCAATGGAATGAAGGGGTTCAAACTGAACTCCTTGAAGAACTTTAAGAACCAAGTTTAAGCTCCACGGGGGAGCAACAGGTTTAAACACAGGCTTAATTCTAACCAAAGCCTGGCAAAATGCCTGGACGTCTGGAACCTCTGCCAGACGCTTGTGCTCGTGCCTGTATAAAAGTATCAATGACTGACTTGGAGAAGCCACGCTTTGATAGAATCAAGCGTTCAATCTCCATGCAGTCAGTCTCAGAGAAATTAGATTTGGATGATTGAAAGGACCTTGTATCAGAAGGTCCTGTCTTAGAGGCAGAGTCCATGGTGGAAAGGATGACATGTCCACTAGGTCTGCATACCAAGTCCTGCGTGGCCACGCAGGTGCTATCAGAATCACTGATGCTCTCTCCTGTTTGATTTTGGCAATCAGTCGAGGGAGCAGAGGAAACGGTGGAAACACATAAGCCAGGTTGAAGAACCAAGGCGCTGCTAGAGCATCTATCAGCGTCGCTTCTGGGTCCCTGGACCTGGATCCGTAACAAGGAAGCTTGGCGTTCTGAGATCCAACTCTGGTTTGCCCCAACGATGAATCAACTGAGCAAACACCTCCGGATGGAGTTCCCACTCCCCCGGATGGAAAGTCTGACGACTTAGAAAATCCGCCTCCCAGTTCTCCACGCCTGGGATATGGATTGCTGACAGGTCGCAAGAGTGGTACTCTGCCCAGTGAATTATTTTTGAGACTTCAAACATCGCTAGGGAACTCCTGGTTCCCCCTTGATGGTTGATGTAAGCCACAGTCGTGATGTTGTCCGACTGAAATCTGATGAACCTCAGTGTTGCTAACTGAGGCCAAGCCAGAAGAGCATTGAATATCGCTCTTAACTCCAGAATATTTATTGGAAAGAGTTTCTCCTCCTGAGTCCACAATCCCTGTGCCTTCAGGGAATTCCAGACTGCACCCAAACCTAGAAGGCTGGCATCTGTTACAACTGTCCAATCTGGCCTGCGAAAGGTCATAACCTTGGACAGGTGTACCCAAGACAACCACCAGAGAAGAGAATCTCTGGTCTCTTGATCCAGATTTAGCAGAGGGGACAAATCTGTGTAATCCCCATTCCATTGACTCAGCATGCATAATTGCAGCGGTCTGAGATGAAGGCGCGCAAATGGCACTATGTCCATTGCCGCTACCATTAAGCCGATTACCTCCATACACTGAGCTACCGAAGGGCGCGGAATGGAGTGAAGAACACGGCAAGCATTTAGAAGTTTTGATAACCTGGACTCAGTCAGGTAAATTCAGTTCTACAGAATCTATAAGAGTCCCTAAGAAGGAGACTCTTGTGAGTGGGGATAGAGATCTCTTTTCCTCGTTCACTTTCCACCCGTGCGACCTCAGAAATGCCAGAACTATCTCTGTATGAGACTTGGCAACTTGAAAGCGTGACGCCTGTATCAGGATGTCGTCTAGATACGGAGCCACCGCTATGCCTCGCGGTCTTAGAACCGCCAGAAGTGAGCCAAGAACCTTTGTAAAGATTCTCGGGGCTGTAGCCAACCCGAAGGGAAGAGCTACAAATTGGTAATGCCTGTCTAGAAAGGCAAACCTTAGAAACTGATGATGATCTTTGTGAATCGGTATGTGAAGGTAGGCATCCTTTAAGTCCACTGTGGTCATGTACTGATCTTCTTGGATCATGGGTAGGATGGTCCGAATAGTTTCCATTTTGAAAGATGGAACTCTGAGGAATTTGTTTAAGATCTTTAGATCCAAGATTGGTCTGAAGGTTCCCTCTTTTTTGGGAACCACAAACAGATTTGAATAAAAACCCTGTCCTTGTTCCGTCCGCGGAACTGGATGGATCACTCCCATAACTAGGAGGTCTTGCACACAGCGTAGGAATGCCTCTTTCTTTATCTGATTTGCAGATAGCCTTGAAAGATGAAATCTCCCTTGTGGAGGGGAAGCTTTGAAGTCCAGTAGATATCTCTGAGATATGATCTCCAACGCCCAGGGATCCCGAACATCTCTTGCCCACGCCTGGGCGAAGAGAGAAAGTCTGCCCCCTACTAGATCCGTCGCCGGATAGGGGGCCGTTCCTTCATGCTGTCTTAGAGGCAGCAGCAGGCTTTCTGGCCTGCTTGCCTTTGTTCCAGGACTGGTTAGGTTTCCAGGCCTGCTTAGATTGAGCAAAAGTTCCCTCTTGTTTTGAAGCGGAGGAAGTTGATGCTGCACCTGCCTTGAAATTTCGAAAGGCACGAAAATTAGACTGTTTGGCCTTTGATTTGGCCCTGTCCTGAGGAAGGGTGTGACCCTTACCTCCAGTAATGTCAGCAATAATTTCGTTCAAACCAGGCCCGAATAAGGTCTGCCCCTTGAAAGGAATGTTGAGTAATTTAGACTTCGAAGTCACGTCAGCTGACCAGGATTTAAGCCATAGCGCCCTACGCGCTTGGATGGCGAATCCGGAATTCTTAGCCATTAGTTTAGTCAAATGAACAATGGCATCAGAAACAAATGAGTTAGCTAGCTTAAAGGGACATTATACACTCATTTTTTCTTTGCATAAATGTTTTGTAGATGATCTATTTATATAGCCCATGAAGTTTTTTTTTAAAAAAAATGTTTAGTTTTGCTTATTTTTAAATAACATTGCTCAGATTTTCAGACTCCTAACCAAGCCCCAAAGTTTTATGTGAGTACTGATGTATACCTTCTCCAGCTTGCTCCTGTTTGTGTAAAGGTTCTTTTCATATGCAAAGGGGGGGGGGGGGGAAGAGTCTTATTTCCCACTTGCAGTGGGCTTTCCAGCTGCCTTTTCAACAAAGCTAAACTGAAAGCTTCTAAGTAAGTTTTTAAACAGTTTTATACTGGATTTTTATATCAGTATCTGTGCATCTTATTCTTTATAGTAGTGTCTATTACATGCAGTTATATGAAAATGAGTGTATACTGTCCCTTTAAGTGTTCTAAGCTTGTCAATTTCAGTAAATGGAGCTGTATGGATGGCCTCTTCCAGGGCCTCAAACCAGAATGCTGCCGCGGCCGTGACAGGCGCAATGCATGCAAGGGGCTGTAAAATAAAACCTTGTTGAATAAACATTTTCTTAAGGTAACCCTCTAATTTTTTATCCATTGGATCTGAAAAAGCACAACTGTCCTCAACCGGGATAGTAGTACGCTTTGATAAAGTAGAAACTGCTCCCTCCACCTTAGGGACCGTCTGCCATAAGTCCCGTGTAGTGGCGTCTATTGGAAACATTTTTCTAAATATAGGAGGTGGGGAAAAAGGCACACCCGGTCTATCCCACTCCTTGCTAATAATTTCTGTAAGCCTTTTAGGTATAGGAAAAACATCAGTACACACCGGTACCGCATAGTATTTATCCAGCCTACACAATTTCTCTGGTACTGCAACTGTGTTACAGTCATTCAGAGCAGCTAATACCTCCCCAAGCAACACACGGAGGTTCTCAAGCTTAAAATTAAAATTAGAAATCTCTGAATCAGGTTTCCCCGAATCAGAGATGTCACCCACAGACTGAAGCTCTCCGTCCTCATGATCTGCATATTGTGACGCAGTATCAGACATGGCCCTTACAGCATCTGCGCGCTCTGTATTTCTCCTAACCCCAGAGCAATTGCGCTTGCCTCTTAATTCAGGCAACCTGGATAATACCTCTGACAGGGTATTATTCATGATTGCAGCCATGTCCTGCAAGGTAATCGCTATGGGCGTCCCTGATGTAATTGGCGCCATATTAGCGTGCATCCCCTGAGCGGGAGGCGAAGGGTCTGACACGTGGGGAGAGTTAGTCGGCATAACTTCCCCCTCGTCAGAATCTTCTGGTGATATTTCTTTTATAGTTAAAGACTGATCTTTACTGTTTAAGGTGAAATCAATACATTTAATACACATTCTCCTATGGGGCTCCACCATGGCTTTCAAACATAATGAACAAGTAGTTTCCTCTGTGTCAGACATGTTTAAACAGACTAGCAATGAGACTATCAAGTTTGGAAAACACTTTAAACAAGTTTACAAGCAATATAAAAAACGTCACTGCACCTTTAAGAAACACAAATTTTGTCAAAATTTGAAATAACAGTGAAAAAAGGCAGTTACATACACTGTAAACATTTTGTTAGTGTAACAAGTTAGCAGAGCATTGCACCCACTTGCAAATGGATGATTAACCCCTTAATACCCAAAATGGAATAATAAAAGACAAAAACGTTTTTTTTTTTTTTTTCAAACAGTCACAACAACTGCCACAGCTCTACTGTGGCTTTTTACCTCCCTCAAAAATGACTTTGAAGCCTTTTGAGCCCTCCAGAGATGTCCTGGATCATGCAGAGGGAAACTCAATGTCTCTGTAAGTATTTTTATCTGCACAGAAAAGCACTAAAAAAGGCCCCTCCCACTCATATTACAACAGTGGAAAGCCTAAGGAAACTGTTACTAGGCAAAATTCAAGCCAGCCATGTGGAAAAAAACTAGGCCCCAATAAGTTTCATCACCAAATACATATAAAAATGATTAAACATGCCAGCAAACGTTTTATATTACATTTTTATAAGAGTATGCATCTCTATTAATAAGCCTGATACCAGTAGCTATCACTGCATTTAAGGCTTTACTTACATTAGTTCGGTATCAGCAGCATTTTCTAGCAAATTCCATCCCTAGAAAAATATTAACTGCACATACCTTATTGCAGGAAAACCTGCACGCCATTCCCTCTCTGAAGTTACCTCACTCCTCAGAATATGTGAGAACGGCAATGGATCTTAGTTACTTCTGCTAAGATCATAGAAAACGCACAGTACACTCCGGCACCATTTAAAAATAAACTTTTGATTGAAGAATAAACTAAGTATAAAACACCACACTCCTCTTACGACCTCCATCTTGGTTGAGGCTTGCAAGAGAATGACTGGATATGACGGTTGGGGGAGGAGCTATATAGCAGCTCTGCTGTGGGTGATCCTCTTGCAACTTCCTATTGGGAAGGAGAATATCCCATAAGTAATGGATGATCCGTTGTCTGGATACACTTAACAAGAGAAAAAGCACACTACAAACTTTTTTCCTATGCTCTTGGCCCCTCTGCTAATTAGTTTTTGTTTTTGTTTTTTTTTTAAATGCATTTGTCAAGAAAACATATTAAACTGTGGGAACAAAGCTTTGCTTAAAAGGAAAGTCTACCTTGATAATTGTTATTGTTTAACCCTTTGAGTGCTAAGCACTTTCCCACCTGGGGGCTAAGCACATTTTAGGGTTTTTTAATCTTACATTTTTTTTACTTTTTTCTTTTCATTTCAGATCCCCAAGACTTATACCATTGGAAAGGTTAGACAATTACCTTTCCAATGGTGGGTCTGTAGCTGCTTAGATGCCTGAGATAAAGGCTTCTAAGCAGCATGCCCCCTTTCCCTATATTGTTCATTGATTTTTTTACATTAAGTTGCGCAGTGAAGTCACCGCGCAAAACGGGAAGCCCCGGCGATGCCTGTCACTCTACAGGCACGATCGCCGGGGTAGGAGCGGGTGGGAGACCCCAGATCTCCCTCAAGGTGGGAGAGTGATAGCGACGGCTCTGAGCCGTCGTTAGCACCTGAGTGAGAAACTCTGCGACGGCTCAGAGCCGTCGTTAGCACTCAAGGGGTTAAAGAGATAGATAATCCCTTTCTTACCCATTCCCCAGTTTTGCATAACCAAGACAGTTATATAAATACACTTTTTACCTCTGTGATTACCTTGTATCCAGGTCTCTGCAGACTGACCCCTTTACTCGGTGCTTTTCAAAAGACTTTGAAAATTAAATTTACATTTTAGGGAATTAAATTTAGCACCACTTGCTTTTATGTGATTTATCCTATGAACCCTAGAGAGGTCAAAAAAGCACAAATCTGTCTAGGTGTTTACAATGCTACTGAATTTGTAGCATTTGCAGGTTATAGAACTAGCTTTCTGGCTAATTTGCAAGGAGTTGCTTAGAGACATTGTACACCAATTTTCTTTATAAAAAAAAAAAAAAAAAAAAAATGTATAAATTTACTCTGTCCATCTGGGTGCAATTTAGTAATACAGCACATCTTTACTTTTTTTTTTTTTTAAATAAAATGCTACAGATTTTTAGACTCTGCCCCCCCCCCCCCCAACCAGACCCTAAAGCATAGAAATATACTTTTTACCTCTGAAATTACCTTGTATCTAAGCTTCTGAAGACTACCTCCTTATCTACAATTTTTTGAAAGACTTGAATTTCGGGAAATTTGTGCTGACTCAAATACAGTATCTCACAAAAGTGAGTACACCCCCTCACAGTTTTGTAAATATGTTATTACATCTTTTCATGTGACAACACTGAAGAAATGACACTTTGCTACAATGTAAAGTAGTGAGTGTACAGCCTGTATTACAGTGTAAATTTGCTGTCCCCCTCAAAATAACTCAACACAGAGCCATTCATGTCTAAACCATTGGCAACAAAAGTGAGTACACCCCTAAGTGGAAATGTCCAAATTGGGCCCGAAGTGTGAATAGTGTGTGGCCACCATTATTTCCAGCACTGCCTTAACCCTCTTGGACATAGAGTTCACCAGAGCTTCACAGGTTGCCACTGGAGTCCTCCACCACTCCTCCATGACGACATCACAAAGCTGGTGGATGTAATAGAGACCTTGCGCTCCCCCACCTTCCGTTTGACGATGCCCCACAGATGCTCAATAGGGTTAGGTCTGGAGACATGCTTGGCCAGTCCATCACCGCAGTGGTCGTCTTGGAGGTGTGTTTGAGGTTGTTATGTTGTAATACTGCCCTGCGGCCCAGTCTCCAAAGGGAGAGGATCATGCTCTGCTTCAGTATGTTACAGTACATGTTGGCATTCATGGTTCCTTCAATGAACTGTAGCTCCCCAGTGCCGGCAGCACTCATGCAGGCACAGACCACGACACCATGCTTGACTGTACGCAAGACACACTTGTCTTTGTACTCCTCATCTGGTTGCCGCCACACACGCTTGACACCATCTGAACCAAATAAGTTTATCTTGGTCTCTTCGGACCACAGGACATGGTTCCAGTAATCCATGTCCTTAGTCTGCTTGTCTTCAACAAACTGTTTGCGGGCTTTCTTGTGCATCATATTTAGAAGAGGCTTCCTTCTTGGACGACAGCCATGCAGACCAATTTGATGCAGATTGCGGCGTATGGTCTGAGCACTGACAGGTTGACCAGCACCCCTTCAACCTCTGTAGCAATGCTGGCAGCACTCATACGTCTATTTCCCAAAGACAACCTCTGGATATGACACTGAGCATGTGCACTCAACTTCTTTGGTCGACCATGACGAGGCCTGTCCTGAGTGGAACCTGTCCTGTAAATCCGCTGTATGGTCTTGCCCACCGTGATGCAGCTCAGTTTCAGGGTATTGGCAATCGTCTTATAGCCTAGGCCATCTTTATGAAGAGTGACAATCCATTTTTTTTAGATCCTCAGAGACTTCTTTGCCATGAGGTGCCATGTTGAACTTCCAGTGACCAGTATGAGAGAGTGTGAGAGCGATAACACCAAATTTAACACACCTGCTCCCCATTTGGACATTTCCACTTAGGGGTGTACTCACTTTTGTTGCCAATGGTTTAGACATTAATGGCTCTGTGTTGAGTTATTTTGAGGGGGACAGTAAATTTACACTGTAATACAGGCTGTACACTCACTATTTTACATTGTAGCAAAGTGTCATTTCTTCAGTGTTGTCACATGAAAAGATATAATAAAATATTTACAAAAATGTGAGGGGTGTACTCACTTTTGTGAGATACTGTAACTCCATGTGCATGAGCACACTTATTTATATGAAACACATGAAAAACTGTAAAATGCATTCAGATAAGAGGCGACCTTCAAGAGCTGAGAAATTAGAACATAAGACTATCTAGATTTAGCTTTCAACTAAGAATACCTAAGAAAACAAAGCAAATTTGATAATAAAAGTAAATTAGAGTATGTGATATATACTGTGAGTGCTAGGTACCGTGTGTGGTAGGCACTTTGTGAGCTAGGGGCTGCGTGGGCTAGGTCCTGTATGTGCTAGGGGCTGCGTGTGCTAGGTCCAGCGTGCGCTAGGTACTGCTTGTGCTAGGTACAATGTGTGCTAGGTACTATATATGCTAGATGCTGCTTGTGCCAGGTACTGCTTGTGCTGGGGGCTGTATGTGCTAGGTACTGCTTGGGGTGGGTGCTATGTGTGCTAGATATAATGTGTGCTAGGTACTATATACGCTAGAGACTGCTTGTGCCAGGTACTGCTTGTGCTAGGTACTGTGTGAGACCACATGCGGATCCGTCTAAACTTGACATTGAGCAAGGATATTTGTTCATTTTTCATTGGTATGGAGGGACAATCCTCAGAATAGCACATGAGTTATACTCTTAATGACATGACTACTTTCTAGTCTGTTCAGATAAACTCTTTATATGTGTGCTATGTGTGGTTTGTGCTAGGTACGGTTTGTGCTAGATACAGTGTGTGTTGGGTACTGTTTGTTCTCGGTGCACTGGATGATAGACGCTGTCTGGGCTAGGCGCCGTTTGTTCTAGGTACTGGTTGCACTAGGTATGGTGTATGCCAAATTTAGTGTTTACTAGGTACAGTCTTAAGCTCTTTTTAGGGATGCACCGAAATTTCGGCAGCCGAAATTTTCGGCCGAAAATGAGACTATCCCATTCGGGCCGAAAGAGGGGCAAACCGGCCGAAAATTGCGTGCTCTATCTGCCCCACACCTACACTTACTGGCTGCCGCTTACTGCATCCACTCGCACCTAAAATGAAGGACGGTGCAGCTAGAGGCCTTCTAGGCCGTTTAATAAGCAACTACATTTCCCACAACACCATTCACTGCAGCACAGCCTCCTCCCTCCTTTCCTACCTAGAGCGGTTCCTTCCACTTTTTGCAAAATCTGCACTTCCTGTTCTGAAAGGCTCCGGTGTACTGTTTGCTTACTGCTGTAGAAGAAGAGTTGCTCCGGTTCAGCAGTTCAGCTCCGTGAGAGACAACGGAGGTTTGATTTACAGCTGTGTAGTGTGAGGATTTAGAGGGGGGTTGCTCTGTGTTATGCTGCTGTAAATCAAACCTCCGTTGTCTCTCACGGAGCTGAACTGCTGAACCGGAGCAACTCTTCTTCTACAGCAGTAAGCAAACAGTACACCGGAGCCTTTCAGAACAGGAAGTGCAGATTTTGCAAAAAGTGGAAGGAACCGCTCTAGGTAGGAAAGGAGGGAGGAGGCTGTGCTGCAGTGAAAAGTCGGTTTCGGTTTTCGGCCAAGGGCATCCTGAATTTTCGGTTTCGGTCCAGAATTTTCATTTCGGTGCATCCCTAGCTCTTTTAGTGACACTCTAATCCATGCATCCTCCTGCCTCATGTTGCTAAATATTGTTGTTTTAGATTATTTTAATAGTATGTCGAGAGATCGATATAATACTATGTGTCCCTGGAATATACTCTCCTCCTGAAGTACAAAAGCTTTTTGTTCTGAGAGCCTCTGTCTATCTCACATATACCTTATTCTGACTTTTGGAGTACTAAACTTAATTTCTATGCACTAGCTCCCCCCCAACACATTTTGAGCCCACATCAGGGTTCAATCTAGGTGAACTAATTTCACCACAAATTCCCTCATTTTACCCATTCCTCCCATTATCCCTTGCCCAAAAATGTTGTATTACAGAAGTGTGAGTTCCCAAAGGTCAGATTTATATTGGTTTCTTTAAAATAGAAAAATGCAAGTCAATCTGATGTCTTCCATTTGACTGAACTTTTATATCCTAGTCTGACCTTGGGGACATAGGTACCTTATTTATTGTTTTTATATGTACTTTATCAATCTTTTGACAATAACTTTAACTGGACCTGCGTGTCCGTTCCATTTGTTTGTGTCTATTGGATCAGGGGTCCTGCGTGTCCCCAATTGTTACCTATACTTTTGAAACTGAATAAAAATTTATATATTAAAAAAAAAATAAAAAAATTAGAAAGTTGTAGGGCTGCAACTAATGATTATTTTCATAATCGATTAAAATCGGACGATTATTTTTTCGATTAATGGGATACAAAAAGAATAATTGTTTCCTATATTTTTAATAAAATCCACATACTGAATGTTACAAACTTCAGATTAAAACTTTACATTAACACAACTGTTTGTCCAATTTTTAAGCAGCAGAACACAGTTTAATTAAGCAAAACAAAACCACAAACTGCTTGAAAAGAGGTAGAACATCACTTTTTATAAACATTCTGTTATTCTAAAAGGTTAAATCTGGTAACATATCACAATTTATTAAAAATATAAAAAAAAAAAAAAAAAGTTAAAAGCGCTAAGGACTTTATATCAATAACAGGACAAAGCCTTACACATTTATCTATAAAGTACATATAATCAGCAAATAATTGTACACATCAATTAAAATAACTCCCACCAAATAGGGCTAGGTTTAAATAACAAGCTTGGCACATATCATGCAAAGCATAGTCCCAAATCACCTTATACATTAGATTTTTCTTTGCATAAATGTTGGTTAAATTATCCATTTATTTAGCCCATCTGGGTGTGTTTCTGATAAAATGTATAGTTTTGCTTATTTTTTAAACAACACTGTGCTGATTTTCAGACTCCCAACCAAGCCCCAAAGTTTTAGATGCATGCTGATGCATACAGACTTCAGATTGCTTCAGTTTGTATAATAAGTTATTTCATATGCAGGGGAGGGGGTAGTTCTGCTATCAGCCCATTTTAGTGAGTGTCCCAGGCTTATCTCATTAACAGTGTTAAATTGGGAGCTTTTTTTATTTTTAAAGGTTTTACAATGGATTTGTATATCAGTATATGTGCATATTATTCTTTATAGTAGTTACTATTAGATGCAGTTAAATGAAATTTGGTGTATACTGCCCTTTTAATATAAACAATCCAAATGATGACTCCTATTATTTCTGGGTTGCACATAAGCCAGGAGTAGTTGTAAACGTATATTTTAATGAAAAAGTGACAAGTAAAATGTCTGTAGACGTCCTTTATGCTAAGGACATAACCATAAAACACAATATCCCTTAGCAGATGCAATTAGAGCTAATAGGTGTCACTTTGCATGCCACCAATCAAAAGGTGCCACACTTTATGGATGAGTACAAGTATACTAATGACTACTAGATAATAGTAGACAAATCCCTCATATATTATCATGTGTTTTTAAATATTAGTAAAAGAACTGTTCCAGCAAGAGGCTGAAGAAAAAAAAAAAAAAAAAAAAAAAAAGTACACTTTGTAGCACTCTGTAACTGCAACAATGTATTTGTTTATATACAGTACATGGAAAGAGATTAAAACCAATAAAATAAGGAAAACTTAATTTAAAACACAAAGGCATACCATAACGAACATTGGAGTGAGATTAGAGGCAAAAGTAAGACATATATATGAATCAGAACCTTATGATCGCTATTTGATAAGCCATTGAATATGAAGTGGCTATGGATAATATTGTAGTGAAAAGGTCTGATATTAATTTATTAATTAATTGTATCATTAAATGCCTCGAACAGGTTTTAAATTAAGTCATAGAGTAAAATAATGATTATTAAAAAGAGAGAGCAGACACCACTAACGCGTTTCGCCATTATGGCTTTTTCAAAGGGCCTTTTTGGACGATCTAACCAGTCCATCCAAATCTTTACCTAAATAATTCTCTATTCTGGAAAACTTTGGTGAGGCTAACTTTTATGAATTTAAAAATCACAGAAACATATTAATGTACCTCAAGATATCCTCAATGAAATTAAAATGCCTATACATTTTTAAATGATCCAACCAAATGATTAAACATGCAGGTGTCTATCTTTCTCATAGTATCCCTGTGGCAACAGAGTTAAAAAAAATACTGTTCATTTTCATGCCTCTGTGTTATGTAACTCCACTTTTAGTGTTAATAAAAAAGGGGAGGAGCAACAACAACAACAAAACTTTAATGGAAATATTTGATTTTAATGGCCATTTGAGATTTATGACAGCTATTTCTTTCAAACACTTTACTGCCAACATAGATATAACACAAAAAAAACCATGTATAGTATAGAACTCCCAGTCAAAAACCTGTCCATGTGACACTTGAAGTCTCAAAGCATGACGGCTAAATATATCATAGATCTTTAAGGTTTCTAGTCGAATATCAACTTACATGCAACAGACTTCATACTTATATTAATAGGTACTTGAGGCTACATTTATTCTCAATGCTAAAATAAATTGTATTACTATGAATAATGGAGTAGTGATGCCAACTGTGTTATTTAAAAAATAAACTTACAAGTGAAATTTGAAATGCAAGCCACTGTATCATGTGTGCATATATCATTTCATAATTCTGCTCATGCCATTACAAAAGACAAGGATATTCCAGCACACCTGTAGAACCATGCACGTTACAGGCGAGACTGCAAACCCCTCAAATCAGAAGAAATCCACAAAAGGCAGCAGCACAGTTGTAACAGTGGTCTTTGATGGTGGCAATAAATGATTACTATTCACTGTGCTGCTGCCACCTTTTGTGGATTTCTTCTGCTCTTGACATTACCAAAGACATATATGGAGCCTTTATCATATGTCCAGCAAGTTGTGCACAAGGCAGGACAGTCTAGTCAAAATTAAACTTTCCAATTTACTTTTACCATAACATTTGTTTAGTTCTCATGATATTATTTGTTGAAAGCTAAACCTAGGTAGGCTCATGGTAATTTCTAAACCCTTGAATGCCACCTCTTATCTCCTTGCATTTTGACTGTTTTTCACTGCTAGGCAGCACTAGTTTATGTGTACCATATAGATAACATTGTGCACACCTTCATGGAGTTATTTATGAGTCAGCACTGACTGGCTAAAATGCAAGTCTGTCAAAGAAACTGAAATAAGGGCGCAGTCTGCAGAGGCTTAGATACAAGGTAATCACAGAGGTAAAAAGTGTATTAATATAACTGTGTTGGTTATAAACTGGGGAATGGGTAATAAATAAATACAAATTCTCAAGTACTGTTCCTTTAAGCATACTGAAAAAAATAGTACTAACAGAATTTAAAATGGGTTATATGTTAAAGATTCCTGTTATATGTTCCTGTAATTTATATATGGGTATAATGTAACAGTAACTGCATTTTTTGTGTTTGGGGGGTTGTAGTATATGTTACATCTGGTGAGGCAGAATACATGTCCTCACTTCTCCCTTTATAAGGCTCATTTGTCCACAGTGAATACTCTGTGTACTAGTGCCATTATCACATGTTGTCATGTGCACATTAAAATTTAGTAATGAAACAGTGAAGGATTTTTCAAAAGCATTTCGCATGAATTGAACCATGACGTTTCTATCCAGTCTAAGGTTAATAATCCAATCACTTCTCCAGCAGAATTCAAATGTACAGCTGTCCTCGCTCTTCATGTATTATTATTTTTTTCCATTAGTTTATAAAACAAACCAGGTCCGTTTACTATTCAGTACATATTTATGGCAAGGAGCAATTGCAAACTGCACAGCATTGGTATCTCTACAAACTACATATAGATATACAGCACTTGATTTGACACGCACAATAACACGGCATTGGGAGCAAACTATAGTGCAATAGTGTAATGAGAGGAGAGGCAGCAGGAAGGTATATCTAACACACGTGACGATATCGCTTTCAAAGCACTATACCGGCGTCTCCGTCTCACTTACCTTCATACGCAACAGGTTCTTTGATAACTTCCCTACTTCGCCAGCCATGATGAGACGCAGAAATGTTTCCAGGATCTACCTGCACTTCGACAGGGACACAAATGTAAAAGGAAAATGTAGGTTCTAAGGCCTGATCCGTAACACATTGAGAACAAGGCACGATTAATCTAAAGCCGAGAACGTCGTGCGCAGGCTCAATAAACCCAGGACAATCAATCGATAGGATATTCGTTGATTTATAATACAGTATTCACTGGTAGCAGATGTAGTTGAATAATACAACTGAGCACGCAATACATAAATATATATTTACTACGGATTCTGCAAAATGAACAATAATAAGCATAATGCGTTATTTTATATTTAAATGGCGTCTTAAATGAATGAATATCTATATAGTGAGGCGTTGTTTTGAACTTTTATAATCAACAGAACAGATTATTATGCTAGTATGGATATCTGTTTGTATAATCCGGTAAAGAGAACTGGAACAGGCTCTTTTGCAAGCTGGGGAAACAGGGGAGGGGAGGTGGTACTGATTTGTTACTAATCTAAAGGATATTGGACATTGAACCAGATGTTTAATAATATTGAATTGCAAAAATATATGATAATTCCGCAGTATACATTCCCAATCAAATAGTAAAAGGATGAACATTCCTAAACACATCCACAGAATTTAATAATATAATACAACATATGATTTAAAGTGAAAGGTAATTTAGGAATGTTACATTCCTAAATTACCTTTCACTTTAAATCATATGTTGTATTATATTATTAAATTCTGTGGATGTGTTTAGGAAATTCCATGTGTTTTAACTTTTTTAATATTAACCCTTTGCATGCTAAGCTAATTTAAGTTTTTTTTTTTAATTTTACTTTTTACACATCCCCTATACCTATGCCGTTGGAAAGGTTAGGTGATTACCTTTCCAACGGTGGGTCTTGAAGGTCTGTAGCTGCTTAGATGCCTGAGATACAGGCTTCTAAGTAGCATGCCCCCTTTCCCTATATTTGTCATTGTAATTTTTAAATAAAATTGCGCGGTGATGTCACCGCACAGAACGTGAAGCCTCAGCGATGCCTGTCACTATACAGGCCCGATCGCCGGGGTAGAAGCGGGTGGTAGCCCCCAGATCTCACTCAAGGTGGGAGAGTGCTAGCGACGGCTCAGAGCCTTCGTTAGCACTAAACCCAATTTTTTTCTTTCATGATTCAGATAGAGCATGCAATTTTAACCAATTTTCAAATTTACTGTTTGTTATACATTTTTATTCGTTCTCTTGCTATCTTTATTTGAAAAAGTAGGAATCTAAGCTTAGTAGCCGGCCCATTTTTGGTTCAAGACACTGGATAGCGCTTGCTAATTGGTGGCTACATGTGTCAGCCGCTTTGGTAGTCATGGGGCTAACTGCATCTAGTATGGTATTTTATCTCAGCACCGTACAGATGTTTCTCTTATAGCTTGCCGTTATGTGGGATGAGCTGCGTCCGTGCAGTGCTAAGGTGTGAGGTAATACTTTACTGCTCTATAACTGCTTTGGATTTCCTTTTTTACTATAGCAACATGTGTAACATAGGCAAATGATATTGAGTACAAAACAATCTGATCTGCACATGTAAACATTTATTTCTGTAGACAGATACAACTATGTGTAAGACTTGTATAGCACATGTTGCTTTCTACTGAATAATAAGTAGAGATTATATATAATGGGTGTTGATAAAATATCAGGCATGACAGAATTCGTAACCCAAATGAAATGTAGCTTTTTAAAGTTATTTTAAAGTGAAGGTAAAGTTTGGTCATTGTGAACACATCAATGCATTAGTTAATATTACAATAAGCTAATCGCTTAGTTTTTTTTCAATAAAAAAGTAAAAATTTCCGACATATATATATATATATATATATATATATATATATATATATATATATATATATATATTTCCCTATCGTTCCGATGCTAACTCCTCCCAACCTTTCCTTTCCTGGTTTTCTGTGCTGTGACGTATAGAGCGGTCCCACCCGCTCTATACGTATCTCAAAAGCGCATTCACGATTCTATTTCACTCCTACTGCGCTTGTCAGTATCAGAGCCGTCCGTTAGCCGATGGTATATTAGGGGTATTCCTATAGGAAACTAATATGTGTCCGAAACAGGAGCGCGCATGGATTCTACGATCAAGTAAAAAAGAATAGCGTATGCGTAGCTCAACAAGACGTTGATGTGTCCGAAACTGGAGCGTGCATGGATTCTACGATAAAGTAAAAAAGAATAGCGTATGTGTAGCTCAACAAGACGTTGATGATGTTATAGTGACGGCCACCTAACGGACAGATTTTCAATTGGATCCTCGGAAAATGGGATCAACAAAGAAAAAAAAAATTATAACGGGTTGAATTTGCGGACCTTTAAAAATTGATTAATTATGGCTATAACTTTATTTACACTTATATTTAAAAAAAAATGAAGAATTAAACTCATATTGATTTGGGACAAAGAAAGTTATTCTAGATTGACAACCAGGCAATTTTACCTTCACTTTAACTGCTACCTAAAGTGTGTTCCACTTCCTGTGTGTGTGTGTTTGTCCAACTGGCGTGTTTACTAATAAAAACATCTGGGGCGCGATCCGATATCGATCGCAGTTTGCGGCACAAGCGAGGGAACCGGCGTCGCCCGCAGTTTCAGCTCGCAACTCGAGCCATCCTATATAGGTCGCCGTCAGATGCTAACGTGCCGTAAGTCTCACAAACCAGCGATGTCCAGAAATCTGCGTAAGTACAAATTTCTGGCGTCGCCAGTGACTTGCGCCACGTTAGAATCTGCCGGCGCCTATAAAACCTGACTAAAGTCTAAAACACCCGCACTGTCTAACACGCCTCCCTAACATAGCCCGCACTGTCTAACACGCCTCCCTAACATAGCCCGCACTGTCTAACCCTCTATCCGCTATCCCCCCTCACTAGCCTAACAATAAAAAAGCTATTAACCCCTAAACCGCCGCTCCTTTACCCCGCCGCAACCTAATAAAGTTATTAACCCCTAAACCGCCGCTCCCGTACCCCGCCGCCAGCTATATTATATCTATAACCCCCTAAAGTGAGCCCTTAACACCGCCGCCATCTCTATTAAAATGATTAACCCCTAATTTAATCTACCTACCCTGCCGCCAGCTATATTATCTATATTAACCCTAAGTATATTATAGTTAATATAGGTATTACATTATATATATTAACTATATTAACCCTAATTATATTAGGGTTAATATAGTTAATATAGTTACTATAGTATTTATATTAACTATATTAACTCTATCTAACCCTAACTAAATTTATATTAAATTAATCTAATTCATTTATAAACTAAAATATTCCTATTTAAATCTAAATACTTACCTATAAAATAAACCATAAGATAGCTACAATATAATTAATAATTACATTGTAGCTATGTTAGGGTTAATATTTATTTTACAGGTAAATTGTTAATTATTTTAACTAGGTATAATAGATATTAAATAGTTATTAACTATTTAATATCTACCTAGTTAAAATAATTACCCAATTACCTGTAAAATAAATCCTAACCTAAGTTACAAATACACCTACACTATCAATAAATTTAATAAACTACTAACATCTATCTAAAAATACAATTAAATTAACTAAACTAAATTACAAAAAAAAACAAACACTAAATTACAAAAAATAAAAAAAAGATTACAAGATATTTAAGCTAATTACACCTATTCTAAGCCCCCTAATAAAATAATAAACCCCCAAAATAAAAAAAATTCCCTGCCCTATTCTAAATTAAAAAAATTTCAAAGCTCTTTACCTTACCAGCCCTTAAAAGGGCCTTTTGTGGGGCATGCCCCAAAGAATTCAGCTCTTTTGCATACAAGAAATACAATACCCCCCCCCATTACAACCCACCACCCACATACCCCTATTCTAAACCCACCCAAACCCCCCTTAAAAAAGCCTAACACTACCCCCCTGAAGATCTCCCTACCTTGTCTTCACCACACCGGGCCGAAGTCCTGATCCGATCCGGGCGATGTCTTCCTCCAAGCGGCAAAGAAGAATTCTTCCTCCGGCGATGTCTTCCTCCAAGCGGCAAAGAAGAATTCTTCCTCCGGCGACGTCTTCCTCCAAGCGGCAGCAAAGTCTTCATTCTTCCGGCGGCATCTTCAATCTTCTTTCTTCGCTCCGCCGCCGCGGAGCATCCATCCCGGCCGACTGCTGAACTTGGAATGATGTACCTTTAAATGACGTCATCCAAGACGGCGTCCGCCGAATTCCGATTGGCTGATAGGATTCTATCAGCCAATCGGAATTAAGTTAAAAAAATCTGATTGGCTGATTGAATCAGCCAATCAGATTCAAGTTCAATCCGATTGGCTGATCCAATCAGCCAATCAGATTGAGCTCGCATTCTATTGGCTGATCGGAACAGCCAATAGAATGCGAGCTCAATCTGATTGGCTGATTGGATCAGCCAATCGGATTGAACTTGAATCTGATTGGCTGATTCAATCAGCCAATCAGATTTTTTTAACTTAATTCCGATTGGCTGATAGAATCCTATCAGCCAATCGGAATTCGGCGGACGCCATCTTGGATGACGTCATTTAAAGGTACATCATTCCAAGTTCAGCAGTCGGCCGGGATGGATGCTCCGCGGCGGCGGAGCGAAGAAAGAAGATTGAAGATGCCGCCGGAAGAATGAAGACTTTGCTGCCGCTTGGAGGAAGACGTCGCCGGAGGAAGAATTCTTCTTTGCCGCTTGGAGGAAGACATCGCCGGAGGAAGAATTCTTCTTTGCCGCTTGGAGGAAGACATCGCCCGGATCGGATCAGGAGTTCGGCCCGGTGTGGTGAAGACAAGGTAGGGAGATCTTCAGGGGGGTAGTGTTAGGCTTTTTTAAGGGGGGTTTGGGTGGGTTTAGAATAGGGGTATGTGGGTGGTGGGTTGTAATGGGGGGGGGGTATTGTATTTCTTGTATGCAAAAGAGCTGAATTCTTTGGGGCATGCCCCACAAAAGGCCCTTTTAAGGGCTGGTAAGGTAAAGAGCTTTGAAATTTGTTGAATTTAGAATAGGGCAGGGAATTTTATTTATTTTGGGGGTTTATTATTTTATTAGGGGGCTTAGAATAGGTGTAATTAGCTTAAATATCTTGTAATCTTTTTTTTATTTTTTGTAATTTAGTGTTTGTTTTTTTTTGTAATTTAGTTTAGTTAATTTAATTGTATTTTTAGATAGATGTTAGTAGTTTATTAAATTTATTGATAGTGTAGGTGTATTTGTAACTTAGGTTAGGATTTATTTTACAGGTAATTGGGTAATTATTTTAACTAGGTAGATATTAAATAGTTAATAACTATTTAATATCTATTATACCTAGTTAAAATAATTAACAATTTACCTGTAAAATAAATATTAACCCTAACATAGCTACAATGTAATTATTAATTATATTGTAGCTATCTTATGGTTTATTTTATAGGTAAGTATTTAGATTTAAATAGGAATATTTTAGTTTATAAATGAATTAGATTAATTTAATATAAATTTAGTTAGGGTTAGATAGAGTTAATATAGTTAATATAAATACTATAGTAACTATATTAACTATATTAACCCTAATATAATTAGGGTTAATATAGTTAATATATATAATGTAATACCTATATTAACTATAATATACTTAGGGTTAATATAGATAATATAGCTGGCGGCGGGGTAGGTAGATTAAATTAGGGGTTAATCATTTTAATAGAGATGGCGGCGGTGTAAGGGGCTTACATTAGGGGTTAATCATTTTTATATAGGTGGCGGCGGTGTAAGGGGTCAGATTAGGGGATAGATAAGGTAGATGGCGGCGGTTTTAGAGGCTCACAGTAGGGGGTTAGTTTATGTAGATGGCGGCGGGGTCCGGGAGCGGCGGTTTAGGGGGTAATAACTTTATTAGGGATTTCGGGGGGGGGGGGGGGGATCGCGGTTGACAGGTAGATAGACATTGCGCATGCGTTAGGTGTTAGGTTTATTTTAGCAGATCGCGGTTGACAGGGAGATAGACATTGCGCATGCGTTAGGTGTTAGGTTTATTTTCTAGTTAGTTTAGGGAGTTACGGGGCTCCAATAGTCAGCGTAAGGCTTCTTACGGCTGCTTTTTGTGGCGAGGTGAAAATGGAGTAAGTTTTCTCCATTTTCGCCACGTAAGTCCTTACGCTGCATATTGGATACCAAACTGCGCGGGTTTGGTATACCTGCCTATGGCCCAAAAAACTGCGGGCGACGGCAGAAATATACGCGCGTAACTTCTAGGTTACGCCGTATATGTGATACCAAATCCGCGCAAATATTGGCGTCGCCGGCTTTTGCGGGCGACGCTTTATATCGGATCGACCCCCTGACACCTAGAGCATGCTTGATTACTGCCCTATTTTCTTTGGTCAGTCCTGTTTTTAGCCCGCTGTTCCAATAAATACAATTGTTTCAGGAGTCTTTCTGTCCTCACTGAGGGGTGGGGCTTGGAAACAATGTTTTGCTATGGAAATCCGATATGTAATACGAATAAATGTACGTTGAAAAAATAATTTTATTAAAATCGCAATCATAATATTTCATCAAAAAATTGTGATATACCTAATACATATATATATATATATATATATATATATATATATATATATATATATATATATATATATATATATATATATATCTAACAATGAAAGGAGGTTTAAATAGAACTTCTGAGAAACTCAGAAGGACTATTAGGAGGCGCTACTGATTTTCTATATAATCAGTAAAGCTGCTGTAAAATATAGTGATTTGAATGACAGGTAAGCCCTCACTTCTAATCATTCAATAAAATGTTAGTAAAAAAAGAATATATAATTTACACAGCGCTAAACTGTTGTAAGGTTCATCCATTTTAACCTTATTGTTTTAGTTACTCTGAACATTCATATTATTCGCTATAGCTACATAAATGCTGATAGATACAATGTGTAGTTTCTAATAAGTTAGAAATCTCTAATAGAAGTAATATCTGTATATACACGTTTGTTATAAATAGGTTATAAAGTAGACAGTATAATAGAAAATATCTCCTACGATAACCATATATAATAATGTCACAGATTGAAACATCAAAAATAAGAGCGAAAGTCTTTTTGGTTCATACAAAGTCCAACATCTGGGTAGATAGTAGTATTTCTCCTATATGGCTTATCTTAACTACTTACAAAATATACCCTTAATCTTATGAGGTAAAGATAGGGTGTTTCAACTGGTGATTCTCTCCGGATACAGTGCTGGGCGTTGAAGTAGGTGTCTCAAGTTAATTTTCAACCACTCCCCCGTGAATCTTTTCCTCACGTCATTTACATAGAAGGGTATAAGAAAAAAGTGGACATAGTGTAATCCTGTAAAGGTACAGAATAAGCCAATAGGGTACACAGCTATACTCACAAGGGTAACCTCAGTCGATATGAGGTATCAGTGATGTCAGAAATTCTTTGTGGTATTCTTACCTCTAGGATAACACCTGTGTTATGTCAGCTCCATCTCCGTAGAGTATCGATACACGGTCAGATATTCATGTGGAGGAAGTTAAAACAAAGCAAACATAGCGTGACTCTGTAAATACTGAAGGCAACTTTATTTTATAAAGAAGATACTCACAAAGGTAACCTCAATATGTATGAGGTATCATAGATGCATTTTTAGTAATGCACATATTTTCTCCAAAAAGGTCAGCCAAACCTTATCTGCACGTAGTCAATGCTATCTCTATGCTATTATCCAAATTGTGATTTAATAGCTCAAAGCCTGTTTTAGAAAGTGTTGAAAGTGTAAAACTTGTTGTATAAAAATACTGATCAGTAAAATGAGTTAAAATGTAATATAAATTATAGAAGCAGCCGGAACAACACCAAACGATTGCATGACGCATTTCAAAGCTGTAAAAGCTTTTTCATCAAAGGCGGATGTTGTATTAGCTTATTGGCTCGTATTTCTACCTCTCGCCGATTGCGCTGAGGTGTGTTTCCGGTCTGCTCTATGATTGGTCTAATTTTGGAGGTGTGTTGTAACTAGTTAAAAAATGCTAGAAAAGGTCGTAACCTGTTTTGTATAATAGATATTGAAACAGACACTTCTTATACATATAAATACTTCAAGTGTATTACTTGTATTTCATTTAGAACTAAACATTTCTAACTCGTAATTTAAAATACGGAAACATCTATAATTATATTTTTCTTTCTTATACAACTTATGCAAACACTTGTATACATATAGCGGCACTTGCAACCAGAGGATTATCTCAAACCTCAGTTTGACAATGCCTATTCTATATCACCATTATTAAAATCTCCGTAGTTGGTTACTAATGCATATATATTTTCCTGTATGTGCCCATATATTTTTTTTTTTATTTTAATATTTTTATTGAGGATTTGCATATTACAGTGGTTGGAGACACCAAAAAAAGAATAGGATATAAGAAATATACATTCAGCGATATACAACACACATTCTGGTGGTTCTTAATTAATTTTCCTCATTTTGGTCCCTATTAAACCTATTATGGACCACTCTTGGATCCTTATTTGCAATATATAGAAAACATGTAGGGATAATGCTAGAATAAACATAAACAAGACATACACATAACTAGTCAAACTAACTAGTGTCCATCACCAGACCTGCCAAATCCAAAGATATAGAGTTAATTTATGTTAGAACTTATAGAGAAGGGAAATGTAGCAGTCTAGAGGTCAAAAAAAGCTACCCTTTGAAAAAACATAATCCCATGTAATGTAGTTTCAGAAACTAAGTATTAACTGTGATATTTTCACGGTGCTCCCAAGCTGTTGTTAGGGTGTGTCGCAAAATGTGGTCCGCAAAGCCCCTCTATTATTGATATTTATGTGTTTTTTGTTTTGTTTCACCCTCTTTTTTTTGTTTTTCCTTCCTCTCTTTTTATTCCTCCCGTGGCCACGGCAGCTGACCACAAAAGGGAGACTAGTGTTCAATTAACATGATATACAGGCCCAGTATGCTAATAAGAGTGCCACCTTCACTGTTAGTGTGAATAAGTATCGCTCTGGGGGCCCCCCCCACAAACCCCCCCCATAGAGCATATGCATCAAAAGTATTGGCAGCGGAACCACACCGGCACCTGTATCATAAATATTTTGGAATCTGAAGCAATGGGGACCAGCTAGTGCCTTGTTTCTGTATAACATATAAAAAACAAAATTGACCCCCTGGGGGCCCCTCAAACCCCCACATAGGACATCTGTACAGAAACATTAGCAGCAGAACAAGTTATAATATCTGTATCCAAAAACACTATAAGGGCTATGGATTTGGGGGCAGCCTACCATAAACAGTATAGCATAAGAATATTATAGGGATTAGTGCATTAGAACTATGGCTAACAATACATCATGCAAATAAACATAGGGTAATATCAAACCAGCAAACAGCATAACACCAACTGGGGTGTGATAACCTATATAACTGTGTAAGGAACCATGCTGTGTCCCAGATCGTTTACTAGCGTCTTTAACCTGTAAACAACTCAAAGATTGTAGAATAAATGCTCAATCAGCCTCGAAGCTTAATGAGCAGGAAAGAAAGCGTCTCTATGTTAGGAGCCCCAATCTCTTTGCAGTGGTCTCTTTGGGTCCATGTCTGAAGTAAATTGAAGCAAGTGTCTCTGAAAGTCCCTAGTGGATTTAAGGGCCACATGTTATCATACCCTTCATGAGGAGTCACTTTTTGGGGAATGGTATCGCTTGCAGTGTCATCCGGAGTAAATATATCAAGCAAGAAGCATACCTGGTTCATACTTGCAGAGTCCCAAGAGTCTGTCACAAATTCCCTTCCATCCTCATGTGTACTTAAGTTTCCTCTTATCTGTGGGAAGTCGCTCCATATTTCGGAAGGTGCCTGGTCTTCTTTGTGTGTCCCTCCTCCGGCATTTCTGCAAGATCGCTGTTTGAAGACTCTGGCGGTGCATCCGTTTGTGCTGGCTTGTACGTTGATACCGGAAAGGCCTCTAGGTGTAAGTTTTTTCCCCTGCTGAGTGTCTATGGCAGATGTAGTTATCTTCAGCCTACCCTCTGCAATAACCAACACTTTATCCGCATCAGAGATCCGATCTAGAAAATAGTCCAGAGGAGCGCTGTCCATAAGGTGTCGGCATAGATCCTCAAATCTAGCCATGTGGTCACTTAGGTTTTCTAGCGGCTCTGTTTTCCTTGCGGTCGCCATTTTGATTACAGGGATAATAAAGGTTTTCGTGGCTGATTGTTTGTGTCCCTCTTTAAGCAAAAGTTGAGTGATTCAATATTGGACAGGTCCGATGATGGCAAGTTACCCCAGGATTCCGGGGGGGAAGCGCTGCCTGTGAGAAAGCCGCCGCTACAGGCCTCTACTGTCCTATTCTGTCTCTGGGTTCATGAACACAGCAAAATGTGCTATATCTGTGATGAATGATAAAAAGCTATACGATACCAGTCGTATTACTGCTAGGTGCTGTAAGATAATATCAATAACCGGCGGGTTATATCATTTTCACCCGGAGCACAAGAAGAGTGCAACTACTCAGAGCCGTTGCTAGGACACGCCCCCCCTTGCCCATATATTTTTATTTATATTATTGTGGGCAAAATACTGGTGGCTTTAAATGCTATCTTATTTAAAGCTGTGCTATTTGTGTAAACATTCCTATAAATTTAAGGAAGTGTTGGCAATTAGGTTACTTCATACATATTCAAGATGTTAATTGTTATTTGTATTTCTTATACCTTTCTAGATCTAGCGTGGTATTATAATATATGTAACCAAAGAACACAAGGGTCTCAGCTATATGTTATATAAAAAATCCACTATTTGAATCTCTAAATATTAAAATTTATTTCATTGGAAGTGATCCTCATAGAAAGGCCACAATATCAATGTCCTTATTTAGGCCTGCAGGAACAAGAGTATTCAAATAGTGGATCCAAAAGGTCTCTCTTTGTCTGAGTTTTTTTACTCTATCTCCCCCATTTCTTTCCATCGGAATATGTTCCAAAATGGTCCCTCTTAGACTTTTAGGGTCCTTGTTGTGGTATTTATTGAAATGATCTGACAAATTATGGCCCTTAAAACCATTTTCAATATTTTTTTATATGCTCTAGAAGTCTTGTCTTATAGACCCTTTTTGATCTCCCTATGTATTGAAGGCCACAATTGCATTTTAGTAGGTACACTATAAAATCACTCTTACAGTTAGTAAGTGAATTAATTTCGCATTCCTTATTTTTTTATTTTGATTTGACGATGTGTGTAGGTTTGTTGTTGTTATAAGCGTGTAAACAGCCCTCACAGTTTTTTCTATTACATTTAAACAATCCTTGGCTCCGATTATCTAGCCAAGTCGTATGATTTTTATTTTTATTATTATTATTATTCTTTAATTTACTTGGCACCAGCATATTTTTTAAAGATTTATTTCTTCTGACCGTTATAACAGGGCCCTCTACTATCTTATCTTTAAGAAATTTGTCTTGTTTAAGGATGGGCCAATATTTTTGTAATATAGACTTAATCTCGGGGGCAGCTTCATTGTATGTTGTAATGAATCCCGCTTTTCTATTATTTTTCTTGGATTTAGGTATTATACCATTCTTACCTTGGGCTTCTATAGAAAAATCTGTTTGTTTATTTTTTCCTAACAGTGTATCTCTATCTGAATTTCTTGCTTTAATTTATAATGATTCAACAATTTTTTTATTGTATTTTTTACTTAAAAGTTGATTTTTCAGAACAATAGCCTCCTTATCATAATCCTCTAATTTAGAACAATTTTGTCTAATCCTCTGGAATTGCCCAAAAGGGATATTATTTATCCAAAATTTGTGGTGTCCACTATTGGCGGGCAAATATCCGTTACTATCAGTTGATTTTCTAAAAAGTTTCGTTAGAATTTGTTCTTTATCGTGATATTGTGATCGTCCGCTAACCTGGTTTCGATCATATGTATCGGATCGATCACAATATGTCTCTGTTTCTGACAGCGACTCCCTCCCTCTCCCAGTCACGTGTGGTGTTCCCCAAGGTTCCATTCTCGGCCCCCTACTATTCACATTATTTATAAATGATCTGCCTAATGTCTGCAAATCCTCAACTGTACACATGTACGCAGACAACACGGTAATCTATGCAAACAATTCCGATCTGACGCAGCTTGAAGCAGTGCTCCAAGACCAATTCACAGAGGTAGAAAAGTGGATCTCAAAAAACAAACTCTTCCTAAACACTGACAAAACTGTCACAATGATCTTTGGAACAGGACCTAAATTACACATATTACAAAATTCCCAACTACGCATCAAAACAAAATCCAATTGCACGCTGACCGCAGTCCACTCTTTCAAATACTTGGGTATGTTGTTAGACCCCAATCTATCTTTTGGCCTCCACATAGAAAAACTTGCATCTAAACTTTATCCAAAACTACGTGCCCTGTACAGAAACAAATCCTGCCTCAGCCCTACAGTAAAGGAAAAGATTGTACAGCAAATGCTGATGCCTATCATGGATTACGGAGACATAGTTTATGCACCTGCACAGCAAACTCACCTTAATAAACTTAATACATTGTATAACTCGTTCTGCCGCTTTGTGCTACAATGTAACTACAGGACCCACCATTGTGACATGCTAAAAGAACTAAACTGGCTGTCGCTGGAATCCAGACGCTCCCTCCATCTTTCCTGCCTTGTGTTTAAGAGCCTTTCTGGGAAGCTCCCACCCTACCTGAGCAGAATTCTCTCCCCGGCTATTCCAACCTCCTATAACCTCTGATCCAATACCAGCACATTATTTAGCTTGCTTCAATACAAAAAGAAAGCAGCTCGATCCTCCTTTTCCTACAGAGCACCACAATTATGGAATGACCTCCCGCACACTTTCAAACCTTCCCCAAGCCTAATATCCTTTAAGAGATCCCTCTCTACATATCTCAAAACAGAATGCACCTGTCATGGTTGATTAAATATTTCCTACCTGTTCTATGTTAAATTTTTTGCATATATTGTGTATTATTATTGTTTTTGTATTTTATTGTACCCTATTGTATCAATGCAATGTCTTGTGGACCCAGGACATACTTGAAAACGAGAGAAATCTCAATGTATCCTTCCTGGTAAAATATTTTATAAATAAATAAATAATAAAAATATAATATGAGATCTAGGAACTCAATTTCATTGTTACCCATTTTGTGTGTGAAGGAGAGATTAATTTCATTTGAATTGACATATTGCATAAAACTATTTAGGGACTCTTCGTTCCCTTTCCAATATCGTCAATGAATCTCCCCCACTACACTATATTTTCTTTGAAGATATTAATGTTATAAATATATAGGTCTTCCCAGAACCCCATATAGATATTGGCATAGCTAGGGGCCATATATATATATATATATATATATATACACACATGTATGTGTGTGCGCACGCACACAAAGAATAAACAAATTAATGTTTTAGTTATTTGCAGGTGTGAAATTCTTAGGCAAAGTATACAACTACCTAAGAGTAACCTATTATATTTTCCTGGCTCATTAAAGTGAAGGTCAATTTCTGGCTAATGGAATACTGACATGTATTCAATCACTTATCACCATTCAAGTCGCTAACTTTGTTTTTCACTTTACATATTAGTTTTTATATAAAATTATATATTTGAAAACTTGCAGTTTGCATTCCGACTCCTCCCCTCCACAACTTCCTTATTCAGTAGTAGTGACGTAGAGAGCGGTCCCACACGCTCTCTACGTCTCTTCTTAAGCACGTGCACAAGATTAACATTGAAAATATGCATGCGTATGTCCATCCGAATCGCTCATGTGTTAAATTTTGTATGTGTTTTGCGCGTCTCATGAACTAGCCTGACAGCATATGATGCTGTTGAGGAAGTTGCGCATGCGCATCACTTAGTAGTGACGTGGCGAAAAAGGGGCTGAACGCCCCGGGGGCATTCATATTACAAGTTTCCTAAAAACTTATTTTTGTGCTCATTGTAACCCAAAAACACCCACTCTCTCGCGCAAACAACATGACATATTTTCATTAGCGCAAACCCGATATGAAAATATTAAAATTTCATTTTTCAATGTTCTTTACGTAACGGAATATGTTCTAATTATTCATAAATAAACATTTCTACATATATCTGATGGTTTTTAAAACAAATATATATTTATATCCATATATATATATATATATATATATATATATATATATATATATATATATATACTGTATATATAATGTATAGATATATACAGAATGTACAAAACATTGGAATGTGAAATATTTACTGTTAATGCGCAGTACATATCTATATACATGCATTAATAAATCTTTCACAATGTATCTGTATGTATCTCTATGTTAAAGTACTTTGGCAGCTTTGTTTTTCTAAAATCCAAGATCTCATATCTTTGAGTCCTTATAACTTTTTTGTGCAGTATTTTTTTTGGATTATTTTTTATTAGACAGTGTTATTATGAGTGTAACTGCACTTTGTAATGCATTTTTGAACAGTTTTATGCAACTTTTTAGTTTCGTAAAAACAGTTAACCACAGCTCAGTGATCACGATAAGAATTGTACCTTAAATCACGATTGCGCAATTAAAACTGTTTGCGAACACAATATTGCTTGTGCAAAACCGTTTGCGCCTCACTTGTAAACTTGAACTGAATTAAATTGGAAAACTTTTTTCTTTTTTTTAAATAGTATGTTGTCACAAAAGAAAAAAAATGGCTTTCATACCCATTTAACCCTTTCACTAGCAGGAATTTTAGAGAAAAACTTGATCAAAGTACCAGAGAATTTTTAGCATTTCTGCTATCACTCCATTTAAACAGAACTAGAGCCTATCAAAACTATATATTTCTTTGAAGTAGACAACCCAAGGTATTGATCGAGGCACATTTTGGTATATTTCATGCCATCATTTCACCACAAAATGCAATATAAAAAAATAAATTGTTAACTTTTTTATAGGCTTTGAGTTTCTCACGGAAATTATTTTCATACTGTTTATACAGCTGTAACACAAATGGATGTAAGAGCTTCTTTGGGATCCACTTTGTTCAGAAATAGCAGACATGCTTTTTGGTTATTAGAAGGCTGCTAATTGCAGCTGCGCACCACTGTTCTGAAATTCTTGGCATTGAAGAGGTTAATTAGTTAGCAGGTAAGGGTAAAAGTATTGTAATGCAGTGATTACCATCATTCCTGACACCTCCCTGATCCCTCCCAAACAGCTCTCTTCCCCCCACAGGCACACTCCTCCCCACCATCTTACGTACTGGCAGACAGTCTGCCAGTATTAAGTTTTGTTGTTTTTATTAGTTTTTTTTCTGCATTGTAGAGAACCCTCTTCAACCCTTCCACCTCCCTGATTCCCCCCCACAAACGGTAGTTTAACCTCCCTATGTCTGCCAGTACCCAGTTTATATGCATTTTGTAATGTTTTTTTGTAATTTAGTCTTTTTTTTCTTTAGCGTAGTGATGCCCCCTACCTCTCCCCTCCCCACGATTGTTAGATAGGGCACCCTGCCTCCCATTCAACCCTTTTGTCGTAGTGTAGCTTCCCATCCCTTCCAAACCTTATTTACTGTAGCGTAGGGCCCTGCCCATACATCCCACTCCCTCCGCTGCTGTGCCACTTGCCTTTGACTGTTTCATAGACCTTGTCACTGTCTTTGACACAGATCTTGTCACTGTTTGTAACAATCTAGCAATCTGCCTTCATATGGTAACGAAGCGCTAATCATGATCCGTTACCATATAAAGACATATGCCTGCAGCTCAAGAACAGCAGCTCTCGGCTGTCACTTTACAACCGAAACTGCTGGAGCTTCCTAATGCGGTATGATGGGCAATGTACCGCATGACATATATATATATATATATATATATATATATATATATATACATCGTTTTGGCGCAAGGGGTTAAGGCTAGATCATGTTTGAAATTAGATACATAGTTAAAGTTAAGTTTGAAGCTGCAAGTGCTTTTTTTTCCTCAATTTGAGCTACTACAGTCGCCAATGACTAATCTCACTGCAGAGTTAAGGCAATTTTCAAACAAACTCAATGAGGTTGAAAATAGAGGTTCTGAGACAGACACCTTAAATGAACAAGCACAACTGGATTCTGAACAGGCCAACAATATCAAAACCTTACAAGCACGTCTGGCAGACCTTGAGGACCGCTCTCGGCGTAATAATTTGAAAATTGTTGGCCTGCCGGAAACCAATGAGTTTGCAGATTTCTTACACTATTCCTCTATAGTACTCCCTCAAATACTAGGTCTACAACAACAACCTCCCCCCCTATGTATTGAGAGAGTGCACAGAATAGGTCCACAGAGGAAAACGATAGCTGGGAAAACCCAATACAAACCAATAATGATCAAATTTCAAAATTATCAAGACAAAATTACTATTTTGAGAATGTATAGGAAACTTAAAGGGACACTGAACCCAAATTGTTTCTTTTGTGATTCAGATAGAGCATGCAATTTTAAGCAACTTTCTAATTTACTCATATTAGCAATTTTTCTTCATTCTCTTTCTATCTTTATTTGAAAAAGAAGGAATCTAAGCTTTTTTATGGTTAAGATCTCTGGACAGCACCTTTTTATTGGTGGATGAATTTATCCACCAATCAGCAAGGACAACCCAGTTTGTTCACCAAAAATGGGCCGGCATCTAAACTTACATTCTTGCATTTCAAATAAAGATACCAAGAGAATGAAGAAAATTTGATAATAGGAGTAAATTAGACAGTTTCTTAAAATTTCATGCTCTATCTGAATCACAAAAGAAATTTCAGTGTCCCTTCAACTCAGTGCTGGTCGGGAGAACCAAAAAAAATCCTGATATTTCAGGATTATTCTAGTGACACTTCTTAAAAGAGATGGCCCCTTTCTGCACTAAGCTAATTAACTCAGGGTTCAAGGTTAGACTGACCTACCCTGCTAAGATAATAATAGAAGATAAGGATACTACACACACTATGACAAATGTGGAAGAAGTCAGAGAATACTTCAGCAAGTTAAATATTGCACTATAAAAGAAGATGGTTAATACAGTCAAGCCAGTATGATACTAGGGTACCTTATGATGTTGCTGATTGGTACACAAGATTTTGTTTTTAAGTATTTGTGTGTGTGTGGGGGGGATTTTTCCACCCTTTTTTTTCCCTCCTCTCTCTCCCCTACCTACCTTTGCCTTAAATAAATGAAAGCCTACATTAAATGTTTATCATGGAATATTGGAGGAATAACTTCCCCTATTAAAAGGAAGCTGATCCTTAGACAACTCGGTAAACATAATCCTGATGTGGCTTTCATACAAGAAACCCATCTCAAAACTGTTGAGGTTAATAAACTTAAAACCAAATGGGTAGGTCAAGTAATTGCCTCCTCCTGTACTAAAAGGAAAATACGGGTGGCTATTTTATTCAACAAAAATCTTACATATAAAATATTAAAGCAAGATATAGATACTGAAGACAGATGGATAACAGTGGAAGTTAAAATAGATGGCACTAAAACTCACCTAGATTAC
This sequence comes from Bombina bombina, assembly GCF_027579735.1. NCBI lineage: Eukaryota > Metazoa > Chordata > Amphibia > Anura > Bombinatoridae > Bombina > Bombina bombina. The sequence goes on from NC_069499.1 coordinate 1,244,125,729, forward strand.
GAGTCTTGCGTTAGCCTTTAAAAGCAGCGTTAAGAGGTCCTAACACTGCTTTTTAACGCCCGCTGGTATTACGAGTCTTGCAGGTACAGGTGTACCGCTCACTTTTTTGGCCAGACTCGGAAATACTGCAAATCCACTTAGATCAATTGCGTATCCTATATTTTCAATGGGACTTGCATAGCGCCGGTATTACGAGTTTTCCAAAAAGTGAGCGGTAGACCCTCTCTTGTCAAGCCTGGTATCGCATTTTAAAGTCAGTAGTTAAGAGTTTTACACTACAATGCCGTAGCATAAAACTCTTAAAGTGCTAAAAAGTACACTAACACCCATAAACTACCTATTAACCCCTAAACTGAGCCCCCCCCCCACATTGCAAACACTAAAATAAATTTTTTAACCCCTAATCTGCCGCCACTATACTAAATATATTAACCCCTAAACCGCCACACTCCTGCATCGCAAACACAAGTTAAGTATTATTAACGCCTAATCTGCTGTCCCTAACATCGCCGAAACCTACCTAAATTTATTAACCCCCTAATCTGCCGCCCCCAATGTCGCCGCCACTATATTAAATGTATTAACCCCTAAACCTAAGTCTAACCCGAACCACCCCTAACTTAAATATAATTACAATAAATCTAAATAAAATTATTACAATTACCTAAATAATTCCTATTTAAAACTAAATACTTACCTATAAAATAAACCCTAAACTAGCTACAATATAACTAATAGTTACATTGTAGCTATCGTAGGGTTTATTTATATTTTACAGGCAACTTTGTATTTATTTTAACTAGGAAGAATAGTTATTAAATAGTTATTAACTATTTAATAACTACATAGTTAAAATAAAGACACATTTTACCTGTAAAATAAAACCTAACCTAAGTTCCACTAACACCTAACACTACACTATAATTAAATAAATTAACTAAATTAAATACAATTAATTACAATCAAATAAAATTTTCTAAAGTATGGAAAAAACCCCCACTAAATTACAGAAAATAATAAAATAATTACAAGATTACAAGATACACCTACTCTAATACCCCTAACAAAATAAAAAAGCACCCCAAAATAAAAAAAGCCCTACCCTACACTAAATTTACAAATAGCCCTTAAAAGGGCCTTTTGCGGGGCATTGCCCTAAAGGAATCGGCTCTTTTACCTTAGACCCCAATCTATCTTTTGGCCTCCACATAGAAAAACTTGCATCTAAACTTTATCCAAAACTACGTGCCCTGTACAGAAACAAATCCTGCCTCAGCCCTACAGTAAAGGAAAAGATTGTACAGCAAATGCTGATGCCTATCATGGATTACGGAGACGTAGTTTATGCACCTGCACAGCAAACTCACCTTAATAAACTTAATACATTGTATAACTCGTTCTGCCGCTTTGTGCTACAATGTAACTACAGGACCCACCATTGTGACATGCTAAAAGAACTAAACTGGCTGTCGCTGGAATCCAGACGCTCCCTCCATCTTTCCTGCCTTGTGTTTAAGAGCCTTTCTGGGAAGCTCCCACCCTACCTGAGCAGAATTCTCTCCCCGGCTATTCCAACCTCCTATAACCTCCGATCCAATACCAGCACATTATTTAGCTTGCTTCAATACAAAAAGAAAGCAGCTCGATCCTCCTTTTCCTACAGAGCACCACAATTATGGAATGACCTCCCGCACACTTTCAAACCTTCCCCAAGCCTAATATCCTTTAAGAGATCCCTCTCTACATAACTCAAAACAGAATGCACCTGTCATGGTTGATTAAATATTTCCTACCTGTTCTATGTTAAATTTTTTGCATATATTGTGTATTATTATTGTTTTTGTATTTTATTGTACCCTATTGTATCAATGCAATGTCTTGTGGACCCAGGACATACTTGAAAACGAGAGAAATCTCAATGTATCCTTCCTGGTAAAATATTTTATAAATAAATAAATAATAAAAATATAATATGAGATCTAGGAACTCAATTTCATTGTTACCCATTTTGTGTGTGAAGGAGAGATTAATTTCATTTGAATTGACATATTGCATAAAACTATTTAGGGACTCTTCGTTCCCTTTCCAATATCGTCAATGAATCTCCCCCACTACACTATATTTTCTTTGAAGATATTAATGTTATAAATATATAGGTCTTCCCAGAACCCCATATAGATATTGGCATAGCTAGGGGCCATATATATATATATATATACACACACATGTATGTGTGTGCGCACGCACACAAAGAATAAACAAATTAATGTTTTAGTTATTTGCAGGTGTGAAATTCTTAGGCAAAGTATACAACTACCTAAGAGTAACCTATTATATTTTCCTGGCTCATTAAAGTGAAGGTCAATTTCTGGCTAATGGAATACTGACATGTATTCAATCACTTATCACCATTCAAGTCGCTAACTTTGTTTTTCACTTTACATATTAGTTTTTATATAAAATTATATATTTGAAAACTTGCAGTTTGCATTCCGACTCCTCCCCTCCACAACTTCCTTATTCAGTAGTAGTGACGTAGAGAGCGGTCCCACGCGCTCTCTACGTCTCTTCTTAAGCACGTGCACAAGATTAACATTGAAAATATGCATGCGTATGTCCATCCGAATCGCTCATGTGTTAAATTTTGTATGTGTTTTGCGCGTCTCATGAACTAGCCTGACGGCATATGATGCTGTTGAGGAAGTTGCGCATGCGCATCACTTAGTAGTGACGTGGCGAAAAAGGGGCTGAACGCCCCGGGGGCATTCATATTACAAGTTTCCTAAAAACTTATTTTTGTGCTCATTGTAACCCAAAAACACCCACTCTCTCGCGCAAACAACATGACATATTCTCATTAGCGCAAACCCGATATGAAAATATTAAAATTTCATTTTTCAATGTTCTTTACGTAACGGAATATGTTCTAATTATTCATAAATAAATATTTCTACATATATCTGATGGTTTTTAAAACAAATATATATTTATATCCATAGCCTGGTACCGCATTTTAAAGTCAGTAGTTAAGAGTTTTACACTACAATGCCGTAGCATAAAACTCTTAACTAAAGTGCTAAAAAGTACACTAACACCCATAAACTACCTATTAACCCCTAAACTGAGCCCCCCCCCCACATTGCAAACACTAAAATAAATTTTTTAACCCCTAATCTGCCGCCACTATACTAAATATATTAACCCCTAAACCGCCACACTCCCGCATCGCAAACACAAGTTAAGTATTATTAACGCCTAATCTGCTGTCCCTAACATCGCCGAAACCTACCTAAATTTATTAAACCCGAACCACTCCTAACTTAAATATAATTACAATAAATCTAAATAAAATTATTACAATTACCTAAATAATTCCTATTTAAAACTAAATACTTACCTATAAAATAAACCCTAAACTAGCTACAATATAACTAATAGTTACATTGTAGCTATCTTAGGGTTTATTTATATTTTACAGGCAACTTTGTATTTATTTTAACTAGGAAGAATAGTTATTAAATAGTTATTAACTATTTAATAACTACATAGTTAAAATAAAGACACATTTTACCTGTAAAATAAAACCTAACCTAAGTTCCACTAACACCTAACACTACACTATAATTAAATAAATTAACTAAACTAAATACAATTAATTACAATCAAATAAAATTTTCTAAAGTACGGAAAACCCCCCCACTAAATTACAGAAAATAATAAAATAATTACAAGATTACAAGATACACCTACTCTAATACCCCTAACAAAATAAAAAAGCACCCCAAAATAAAAAAAGCCCTACCCTACACTAAATTTACAAATAGCCCTTAAAAGGGCCTTTTGCGGGGCATTGCCCCAAAGGAATCGGCTCTTTTACCTGTAAAAAAAAAGTACAAATACCCCCCCAACATTAAAACCCACCACCCACACAACCAACCCTACTCTAAAACCCACCCAATCCCCCCTTAAAAAAACCTAACACTAACCCCTTGAAGATCACCCTACCGTGAGGCGTCTTCACTCAACCGGGCAGAAGTGGACCTCCAGATGGGCAGAAGTCTTCATCCAACCAGGCAGAAGTGGTCCTCCAGACTGGCAGAAGTCTTCATCCAGACGGCATCTTCTATCTTCATCCATCCGGCGTGGAGCGGGTCCATCTTCAAGACATCCGGCGCGGAGCATCCTCTTCATCCGGAGTCTTCTTACTAAATGACGGTACCCTAAGTGACGTCATCCAAGATGGCGTCCCTTCAATTCCGATTGGCTGATAGAATTCTATCAGCCAATCGGAATTAAGGTAGAAAAAATCCTATTGGCTGATGCAATCAGCCAATAGGATTGAAGTTCAATCTTATTGGTTGATCCAATGAGCCAATAGGATTGAACTGGAATTCTATTGGCTGTTCCAATCAGCCAATAGAATGCGAGCTCAATCCTATTGGCTTATTGCATCAGCTAATAGAATTTTTTCTACCTTAATTCCGATTGGCTGATCAGCCAATCGGAATCTAATGGACGCCATCTTGGATGACGTCACTTAAAGGTACCATCATTCAGTAAGAAGACTCCGGATGAAGAGGATGCTCCGCGTCGGATGTCTTGAAGATGGACCCGCTCGGCGTCGGATGAATGGAGATAGAAGATGCCGTCTGGATGAAGACTTCTGCCCGTCTGGAGGACCACTTCGCCCGGCTTGGATGAAGACTTCTCCCGGCTTCGTTGAGGACTTAGGCCCGGTTGGATGAAGACTTCTGCCGGTAAGTGAATCTTCAGGGGGTTAGTGTTAATTTTTTTAAGGGTGTATTGGGTAGGTTTTATTTTTAGGTTAGGGTTTGGGCCTGCAATAGAGCTAACTGCCCTTTTAAGGGCAATGCCCATCCAAATGCCCTTTTCAGGGCAATAGGGAGCTTAGGTTTTTTTAGTTAGTATTTTATTAAGGGGGTAGGTTGTGTGGGTGGTGGGTTTTACTGTTGGGGGGGGGGGGTTATTTTTTTTACAGGTAAAAGAGCTGATTACTTTAGGGCAATGCCCCGCAAAAGGCCCTTTTAAGTTTTTTATTGGGGGTCGGGGTAATTTTGATAGGGCTATTAGATTAGGTGTAATTAGTTTAAATATCTTGTAATTTGTTTATTATTTTCTGTAATTTTTTTTTTGTACTTTAGCTAATTGTATGTAATTTATTTAATTGTAGTGTAGTGTTAGGTGTTAGTGTAACTTAGGTTAGGTTTTATTTTACAGGTACTTTTGTATTTATTTTAGCTAGGTAGTTATTAAATAGTTAATAACTCTTAGTAACCATTCTACCTAGTTAAAATAAATACAAACTTGCCTGTAAAATAAAAATAAACCCTAAGATAGCTACAATGTAACTATTAGTTACATTGTAGCTAGCTTAGGGTTTATTTTACAGTTAAGTATTTAGTTTTAAATAGGAATTATTTAGGTAATAATATTAATTTTTATTTAGATTTATTGTAATTCTATTTAAGTTAGGGGGTGTTAGGGTTAGACTTAGGTTTAGGGGTTAATACATTTAGTATAGTGGCAGCGATGTTAGGGACGGCAGATTAGGGGTTAATAATATTTAACTAATATTTGCGAGGCGGGACTGCAGCGGTTTAGGGGTTAATATGTTTATTATAGTAGCGGCGACGTTGGGGGCGGCAGATTAGGGGTTAATAAGTGTAGGTAGGTTGCTGCGACATTGGGGGAGGGAGATTAGGGGTTAATAAATATAATGTAGGTGTCGGCGATGTTGGGGGCAGCAGATTAGGGGTTAATAAGTATAATGTAGGTTGCGGCGATGTCCAGAGCAGTAGATTACGGGTTAATAAATATAATGTAGGTGGCGACGATGTCGGGGGCGGCAGATTAGGGGTTTATAAGTGTAAGATTAGGGGTGTTTAGACTCGGGGTTCATGTTAGGGTGTTAGGTGTAAACATAACTTTTGTTGCCTCATAGGAATCAATGGGGCTGCGTTACTGAGTTTTACGCTGCTTTTTGGCAGGTGTTAGACTTTTTCTCAGCCAGCTCTCTCCATTGATTCCTATGGGGAAATCCTTCACGAGCACGTACGACCAGCTCACCGCTGACTTAAGCAGCGCTGGTATTGGAGTGCTGTAAGGAGCACAATTTTGCTCTACGCTCACTTTTAATGCCTGGTTTGTAAAAACCTGTAATACCAGCGCTGTAGGTAAGTGAGCGGTGAGAGAAAACTGCTCGTTAGCACCGCATAGCTTCTAATGCAAAACTCGTAATCTGGCCGTTAGTGTGTTATTTTTTGTAATTTAGTCTTTTTTATTTTTTGTAATTATATACTTTGTAATTTTTAGAGTAGTGTTAGGATTTTTTAATGTGTATTTTGGTTTTATTTAATTGATAGTCAGTTTAATTTTAGTTCAATAATTATATTAGTTTAATTGTTAGTTTAAACTTAGTTTTTTTAATTTGACAGGTAAGTTTTAATTTAATTTAAGATAGGGAAATAATAATTTTAATATAAAGTTAGGGGGGGCGTTAGGTTTAGGGGTTACTAGTTTAAATTAGTTTATTGCGATGTGGGGGGCTTTTGGTTAATGGGTTAATAGTTTAATGTAGTATATTTTGTTGTCGGGGGCTTGCGGTCTAGGGGTTAATAGGTTTATTATAGTGGCGGCGGTGTAGAGCTTAACTTTAGTATAGTGGGGGCGATGTGGGCGGACGGCAGATTAGGGGTTAATAATATTTAAATAGTGTTTGCAATGCGGGAGGGTGACAGTTTAGGGGTTAATAACTTTAGTATCGCGGTGACGATGTCGGGGAGCATCGGAATAGGGGTTAATAAATTTTATTAGTGGCAGTGATGTTGTGAGCGGCAGATTAGGGATTAATAAGTTTAATATACAGGGAGTGCAGAATTATTAGGCAAGTTGTATTTTTGAGGATTAATTTTATTATTGAACAACAACCATGTTCTCAATGAACCCAAAAAAACTCATTAATATCAAAGCTGAATAGTTTTGGAAGTAGTTTTTAGTTTGTTTTTAGTTATAGCTATTTTAGGGGGATATCTGTGTGTGCAGGTGACTATTACTGTGCATAATTATTAGGCAACTTAACAAAAAACAAATATATACCCATTTCAATTATTTATTTTTATCAGTGAAACCAATATAACATCTCAACATTCACAAATATACATTTCTGACATTCAAAAACAAAACAAAAACAAATCAGTGACCAATATAGCCACCTTTCTTTGCAAGGAAACTCAAAAGCCTGCCATCCATGGATTCTGTCAGTGTTTTGATCTGTTCACCATCAACATTGTGTGCAGAAGCAACCACAGCCTCCCAGACACTGTTCAGAGAGGTGTACTGTTTTCCCTCCTTGTAAATCTCACATTTGATGATGGACCACAGGTTCTCAATGGGGTTCAGATCAGGTGAACAAGGAGGCCATGTCCTTAGATTTTCTTCTTTTATACCCTTTCTTGCCAGCCACGCTGTGGAGTACTTGGACGCGTGTGATGGAGCATTGTCCTGCATGAAAATCATGTTTTTCTTGAAGGATGCAGACTTCTTCCTGTACCACTGCTTGAAAAAGGTGTCTTCCAGAAACTGGCAGTAGGACTGGGAGTTGAGCTTGACTCCATCCTCAACCCGAAAAGGCCCCACAAGCTCATCTTTGATGATACCAGCCCAAACCAGTACTCCACCTCCACCTTGCTGGCGTCTGAGTCGGACTGGAGCTCTCTGCCCTCTCTACCAATCCAGCCACGGGCCCATCCATCTGGCCCATCAAGACTCACTCTCATTTCATCAGTCCATAAAACCTTAGAAAAATCAGTCTTGAGATATTTCTTGGCCCAGTCTTGACGTTTCAGCTTGTGTGTCTTGTTCAGTGGTAGTCGTCTTTCAGCCTTTCTTACCTTGGCCATGTCTCTGAGTATTGCACACCTTGTGCTTTTGGGCACTCCAGTGATGTTGCAGCTCTGAAATATGGCCAAACTGGTGGCAAGTGGCATCTTGGCAGCTGCACGCTTGACTTTTCTCAGTTCATATGCAGTTATTTTGCACCTTGGGTTTTCCACACGCTTCTTGCGACCCTGTTGACTATTTTGAATGAAACGCTTGATTGTTCGATGATCACGCTTCAGAAGCTTTGCAATTTTAAGAGTGCTGCATCCCTCTGCAAGATATCTCACTATTTTTGACTTTTCTGAGCCTGTCAAGTCCTTCTTTTGGCCCATTTTGCCAAAGGAAAGGAAGTTGCCTAATAATTATGCACACCTGATATAGGGTGTTGATGTCATTAGACCACACCCCTTCTCATTACAGAGATGCACATCACCTAATATGCTTAATTGGTAGTAGGCTTTCGAGCCTATACAGCTTGGAGTAAGACAACATGCATAAAGAGGATGATGTGGTCAAAATACTCATTTGCCTAATAATTCTACACTCACTGTAGTATTTGTGATGGGGGAGGGCCTCAATTTAGGGATTAATAGGTAGTTTATTGGTGTTAGTGTACTTTGTAACACTTTAGTTATGAGTTTTATGTAACAGTTTTGTTGCGTAAAGCTCATAACTACTGCTCTAAGATGGCGAAACGGATCTTGTCGGTATAGGCTGCAACGCAAGCTTTTTAGCCTCACCGCAAAACTCGTAATGGCTGTGCTATGGAAGTACCATGAAAAAAAGTCATTTTTACGTGTGTGGGACTGACATTGTGTTACAGGCTAAAAGGCTTGAGGTACAGCTATACCGTCAAGACTCGTAATGACTGCGGTGCTGTTTTAACGCTGAAATTACCATTATTTCAGCATTAAAACACGAATGCACAACTTGTAATCTAGGTGTAATAGATTGTTTTTTTTTTTTCTAAGGTATAATCGTTGGATACAAGGTGGCTGAGGGTTAAACAGGAGCTCTAGCTTATTTGTGCATGCTTATTTTTTATATTTCATTGCTGCAGCACAGTGATTATTAGATCACTATAGCCATAAACCTTAATATATTTTTTGGTCTATTCTGTGCCCCTTTATAACAGGATTTGGTTAAACTATAGGCTATATAATTTCAAACTGCAGCAGTTATTTGAAACCACGTTATTGGGCTAAGAGTATATTAAAATATTAACTGACAATGGATTAATACCTACATCCTAGTCCATTTAAAGGGATAGTACCCTCATCCACTCTAGATCCTACTATCCAGCCCACGTTTTCTTGTGTTTTTAGTGTTTCCATTTTTTTAATTTTTCCAATAAAAGTTATATTTTAACTTATCTCTGCCAAAGTGATTGCTTTAAGTTGTACACAAACATCAGTCTAGCACTGATAAAACTTTGTATGGTATTGAAATAAGTATACAGCACCTACACCCAAGAAGTTATTATTGTATTTTACAAAATCAGTTTAATGATATGTAAACACTAATCTACATGTGGGTATTTCCATGTATATTAAAGTAGAAGCGCCATTAGTCTTTATCTTCATTATCATTTTAATAACATCTTTAAGACAAAGGATACCAAAAGTACAAAGCAAATTAGATAATAGAAGTAAATTTGAAAGTTGTTTAAATTGTATGCCCTATCTGAATCATGAAAGAAAAGCTTTCGTTTCTTTTTTTTAAATACACAAAGCTATATCGATGGAAGTCCAATTCTACCAAATAAATAGTAGTTGGAATCAGGGGTTTTAAGTGTCTCTATGTTTCCCTTAAAGACCACACTTTAGATCACCATCAAATACTGCAAAGATACAAAATACAGTGCCCTTCATGGCGCTGCACAATGTACCATTAAAGTGATACCCCACCAACCAATAAATAAACACACAAGTCTGGCACGCCAATTTCCTGTGCAGACTGGGTGCTCACAGTTCATCAGCTGAACTACTGCTTCATGGATGTAAAAATAACCTCCCACTCAATAGGTATCAGTATAGTAAAATCTCAGTGTTTTCATTTTGAATATAGACACAACATTATGAGGTGCCCATTATTTTATATTTTTGCACTTATATTTATTTGCATCTGTTTATGTTCATTATTTAATATGTGATGTTTCGTGGTAAAGTACCCCCTTCTTCAGAAGTTAGTTTTTACTATATATACATGACTTGGGGAGGTGCATACAGTAGGTCATATGCACTTGCATTCACTATTACATTACAGCTGATTCGAAAAGTGGTATTGCTAGAACAATCTAATGCCACTTGCATTTCAGGTCACATAAGTCTCTATTATCACTAAAACAGCTTTTACTAAAAATATTTTTGTTTCTCAGTTTTTTACACTGTATTGAAATTGAAATGCAATTAAGTTCATTTCTATTTTGACTTGATTTTCCTTTTAATTATGCTTGATCACAGCCCCATAATACTGGGGATGACCACAATCATCAAAATTATTTATCTACAAAAATGTATCTATAAAAACCCCTTCAACTTAAAAGGGTCATTAGACTGCTGAGAACAACTACTTAAAGGGCATGACATTTTAAGCAACTTTCTAATTTACTCCTATTATCAAATTTTCTTCATTCTCTTGGTATCTTTATTTGAAATGCAAGAATGTAAGTTTAGATGCCGGCCCATTTTTGGTGAACAACCTGGGTTGTTCTTGCTCATTAGTGGATAAATTCATCCACCAATAAAAAAGTGCTGTCTGGAGTACTGAACCAAAACAAAAAAAAGCTTAGATTCCTTCTGTTTTAAATAAACGGCTAGATTACAAGTCTTGCGTTAGCCTTAAAAAGCAGCGTTAAGGGGTCCTAACGCTGCTTTTTAATGCCCGCTGGTATTACGAGTCAGGCAGGTACAGGTGTACCGCTCCCTTTTTTCCGCTATTTTAGCATACCAGAAATCCCCTTACGTCAATTGCATATCCTATCTTTTTAATGGGATTTTCCTAACGCCGGTATTACAATCGCTGGAAAAAGTGAGTGGTACAGCCTCTCCTGTCCAGACTCCTAACGCATTTAAAAGTCAGTAGTTAAGAGTTTTATGGGCTAATGTCGTAACATAAAACTCTTAACTAAAGTGCTAAAAAGTACACTAACACCCATAAACTACCTATTAACCCCTAAACCAAGGCCCCCCTACATTGCAAACACTATAATACAATTATTTAACCCCTAATCTGCCGACCGGACATCGCCGCCACTTTAATAAATGTATTAACCCCTAAACCTCTGCACTCCCGCCTCGCAAACACTAGTTAAATATTATTAACCCCTATTCTGCCGTCCCTAACATCGCCGACACCTACCTACATTTATTAACCCCTAATCTGCCACCCACAACATCGCTGCCACTTAATAAATATATTAACCCCTAAATCTAAGTCTAACCCTAACCCTAACACCCCCTAACTTAAATATAATTTAAATAAACAAAATTAAATTACTACAATTAAATAAATTAATCCTATTTGAAACTAAATACTTACCTATAAAATAAACCATAAGATAGCTACAATATAACTAATAGTTACATTGTAGTCATTTTAGGATTTATATTTATTTTATATTTATATTTATTTTACAGGCAACTTTGTATTTATTTTAACTAGGTACAATAGTTATTAAATAGTTAACTATTTAATAACTACCTAGCTAAAATAAATACAAATTTACCTGTAAAATAAAACCTAACCAAAGTTACAATTACACCTAATACTACACTATAATTAAACTAATTACCTAAACTACCTACAATTAATTACAATTAAATTAGATAACCTAAATTACGGGGGAAAAAAACACTAAATTACAGAAAATAAAAAAAGAATTACAATTTTTTAAAACTAATTACACCTAATCTAATACCCCTAATAAAATAAAAAGCCCCCCGAAATAATACAATTCCCTACCCTATACTAAATTACAAATAGCCCTTAAAAGGGCCTTTTGCAGGGCATTGCCCCAAAGTAATCCGCTCTATCACCTGTAAAAAAAAATACATTACCCCCAACATTAAAACCCACCACCCACACACCCAACCCTACTCTAAAACCCCCTCAATCCCCCCTTAATTAAACCTAACACTACCCACTTGAAGATCACCCTACCTTTAGACTTCTTCACCCAGCCGGGCACAAGTGGTCCTCCAGAGGGTCCAAAGTCTTCATCCTATCTGGGCAGAAGAGGACCTCCGGATCGGCAGAAGTCTTCATCCAGGCGGCATCTTCTATCTTCATCCTTCTAGAGCGGAGCGGGTCCATCTTCAAGACATCTGACGTGGAGCATCCTCTTCATTCGACGGCCGACGACTGAATGACTGGTCCTTTAAGTGACATCATTCAAGATGGCGTCCCTTGAATTCCGATTGGCTGATAGGATTCTATCAGCCAATCGGAATTAAGGTAGGAAAAGCCAATAGAATGCGAGGTCAATCCTATTGGCTGATTGGATCAGCCAATCGGATTCAAGTTCAATCCGATTGGCTGATTGCATCAGCCAATAGGATTTTTCCTACCTTAATTCCGGAATTCAAGGGACGCCATCTTGGATGACGTCACTTAAAGGACCAGTCATTCAGTCGTCTGCCATCGGATGAAGAGGATGCTCCGCGTCGGATGTCTTGAAGATGGACCCGCTCCGCTCTGGAAGGATGAAGATAGAAGATGCCGCCTGGATGAAGACTTCTGCCGGTCTGGAGGTCCTCTTCTGCCCGGATAGGATGAAGACTTCGGACCCTCTGGAGGACCACTTGTGCCCGGCTGGGTGAAGACGTCTCAAGGTAGGGTGATCTTCAAGGTGGCAGTGTTAGGTTTTATTTAGGGGGGATTGGGTGGGTTTTAGAGTAGGGTTGGGTGAGTGGGTGGTGGGTTTTAATGTTGGGGGGTATTGTATTTTTTTACAGGTGATAGAGCTGATTACTTTGGGGCAATGCCCTGCAAAAGGCCCTTTTAAGGGCTATTTGTAATTTAGTATAGGGTAGGGAATTTTATTATTTTGGGGGGCTTTTTTATGTTATTAGGGGTATTAGATTAGGTGTAATTAGTTTTAAAAAATTGTAATTCTTGTTTTATTTTCTGTAATTAAGTGGGTTTTTTTTTCGTAATTTAGTTTATTTAATTTAATTGTAATTAATTGTAGGTAGTTTAGGTAATTAGTTTAATTATAGTGTAGTGTTAGGTGTAATTGTAACTTAGGTTAGGGTTTATTTTACTGGTAATTTTGTCTTTATTTTAGCTAGGTAGTTATTAAATAGTTAATAACTATTTACTAACTATTCTACCTAGTTAAAATAAATACAAACTTGCCTGTAAAATAAAAATAAACCCTAAGCTAGCTACAATGTAACTATTAGTTATATTGTAGCTAGCTTAGGGTTTATTTAATAGGTAAGTATTTAGTTTTAAATAGTAATAATTTATTTAATTATAGTAATTTTATTTAGATGTATTTAAATTCTATTTAAATTAGGGGGTGTTAGGGTTAGGGTTATACTTAGGTTTAGGGGTTAATACATTTATTATAGTTGCGGCGACGTTGGCGGCGGCATATTAGGGGTTAATACATTTAATATAGTTGCGGCGACGTTGGGAGGCGCAGATTAGGGGTTAATAATTATAATGTAGGGTTCGGCGATGTTGGGGGCATCAGATTAGGGGTTAATAAGTATAATGTAGGTTGCGGCGGTGTCCTGAGTGGCAGATTAGGGGTTAATAATATAATGCAGGTAGCGGCGATGTCGGGGCGGCATATTAGGGGTTAAAAAGTGTAAGATTAGGGGTGTTTAGACTCGGGGTTCATGTTAGGGTGTTAGGTGTAGACATAAAATGTATTTTCCCCATAGGAAACAGTGGGGCTGCGTTAGGAGCTGAACGCTGCTTTTTTGTAGGTGTTAGGTTTTTTTCAGCCGTCTCAGCCCCATTGTTTCCTATGGGGAAATCGTGCACGAGCACGTTTTGCCAGCTTACTGCTGACTTAAGCAGCTATACGGATATACTACCTGGTGAAATGGCCAGAGCTCTAAGGCCGAGAAACGCGTTGTAGTGCTCAAATAAATATTTTCTTTTAATACAATACATCTGATTCTGTCTGTGTTATCAGATTTTATACCTTTGGCGTATTTTACTGGATCTAATATCCACTATCCTAAAAGGTCGAACTCTTGCCTGAATACCTTCAAACAGCTGATGGTTGCCGTGATTTGCTAGGTATATCACCAGACCTCGACACGCTGATGTAATTGGAAGACACCACACGCTGAGACATCCTTCTGGGTGGCTACCTGGTTTAGCCTGGCCCGGCTTCCCTGCGGACTCCCGTCAGCGTACTGGCTGCTGTTAAAGGGCAGCCTGCTCGCATGCACTAGTCTGTAGTGCCAACTTGCTTGTGAGTAACACTTCAACGTTCTTTGACCTATTTGGGCTTTATCCTATGTTTGGCGATATTATGCCATTAGGCGCTCCCTTTCTTTTTTGTCTTGACTTAAGCAGCGCTGGTATTGAGGTGAGATGTGGAGCTAAAGTTTGCTCAACGCTCACTTTTCTGAGGCTACTGCCGGCTTGCAGAAAACCTGTAATACCAGCGTTGTCTTAAGTGAGCGGTAAGAAAAAAAGGAGAGTTAGCACCGCACAGCCTTAACGACAAAAACTCGTAATCTGGCCGAAAGATAGCAAGAGAACAAAGAAAATTTGATAATAGGAGTAAATTAGAAAGTTGCTTAAACTTGCATGCTCTATCGTAATCATGAAAGAAAAAATTTGGGTTCAGTGTCCCTTTAACTTGTTATTGCATTTCCTCATGTGCCTGCAGCTATTTTCAAAGACATTCTACTTTTGTTATAACTTAAAGGTTCCAGATGGCAGAGCTCGACTTCTTCATACTGGGTGCTGCCATCTTGGAACTTAGGTATTCTTATCCCTTTGACAAAAGCACAGATCAGTGATATTGACAGCTTTTGACGGCTGTATCATTTCCTTGGTGTTAGCATGTGCATGTGCAAAAACACTCAACAGTAACCAAGAGCAATGCAGCAGAAATACACAGATCCTGCTTTGTATCATGCACCTTAATCTTAATTACATTATACAGTTGTCAAAAAGATGGTAACATCACTGATCTGTAAATGCACATTGCTTTTGTTACAGGGTGTGAGAATACCTGCACTCCAAGATGGTGGTTCCCAGTACAAAGAGGTAAAACGTCACCATCTGGCAACTTAAAGGCGTTAAAGTAAGAGGATTTAAAGAAAGTTGCAAGAACAAGTGAAAAAGCAATAGAAGGTTGACTAATGACCATGCTACTACAGTTGTTCCATTAGTTTAATGCCCCTTTAATTCATTTTGTAGAAAAATCATTAGATACATTTTTCTAAATGATATTTTTCACGATACCCCCCCCCCCCCAATGTCTTTTCCAACCTCCTCTTTCGGCATAAAAAATATGCTACTGGTTTAGATCAAAACAGTAATCATATATGTTATAGCGGGGCAATAACTGTGGTCTTCTTCAGTCCATTTATGTTAGAATAGGAAAAAAACTGGATGGTGGCCAGAAACCATTTATTACCCAAAGGTTACAAAACAAACCACTCACTGTTACTGTAAAAAGTAAAGCTGAGCTTTGCTGTTGTTCATCTCAGAGGAGTCTTCATTTTTTATGTGCTTTGAATTAGTTATAAGGCTACAGTGAATAATAATTTAACTTCAAAATCTACTTCTTGGGAATAAATAATCATAATGAAAAAAATCTACAATGTATTATTATTGTGCAATCTTTTATTTAAACCCTAGAGAAATTATGGTGAATATTTGCTTAGAAATCTGAAAAGTTATAGTTATAATTATAAGTCATATTTGGTTCTTAAAAAAAAAAAAAATAGGTAGTAGTTTTGAAAATATATATTGTTTGTTGAACGGGATACTGCAGATTTGAGAGGTCAACCACAGGTGTTTGCTGAAATTTGGGCTAAAAAACAAACAAATAAAAACCACCCTGAAAAAAAACACTGCAACAAGTGCAGCTAACTTTATTTAAAAAAAGTGAATCCCCTCTTTTATCTAAGGGATATTGTGTGTTGTATGTTGTCTTAAGGAGCCAGTTTGGATCCATTAACCTGTAAAGAAAATACATTTGTATGACAATAACTACCTAATGACAGGGGAATTAGATCCAATATTTAAAAGACATGGCTTCTCTTTCTCTAAACTAGGGTCTCAAACCCCACTGTTTTATATATATATATATATATATATATATATATATATATATATATATATATATATATATATATATATATATATATATATAGGAGGGAACAGGGTTTCTAAATGTGCTCTGTCCCCCTCAAACACTTCATTGGTGAGTGCTTGCAAAACATGATCACTGTTAACTTGGTGAACACTTGAATATTAGAGAGGGGCATGAATCCACATTTTAAAGAGTCAAATATTCTCTTTTATATAAGGCATATATATCCCTCTTATTAAATCAGAGGGGTAGATGGGAATCTGTAGTAGCGCACCTCCCTTTATACTTGGTTTGTAGTAGGACAGGTGATCTCTATATTTAATGGGTGATAAGCTGCCTCCAAGGGGAAAAAAGGTCCCATTATTTTTTATCCTGAGAGAATAGTATGCTTAAGTTTACATGAAAGTTTGAAAAACATAAATTATGCTTACCTGATAATTTCATTTCCATCTGTATGAGGAGAGTCCACGGCTTTATTTATTACTTGTGGGAATACAGAACCTGAAATGTGAAATAGACGATTTAAAGGAGTAATCCGGAAACCAGCAGGTAGATTAAAATGTCCTTTATTACAAATTCTTTAAAACAATTTTGCAGCTTCCGCTCCAGTTACAGTCATCCTCAGGTAGGCTTTGTCACTAATGCTGACATGTTTCGGCTACTTCTGCCGTAATCATAGCTTAATTAGTGACAGCCAAGCCTCCTTAAATAGCTGATGCCTTCATTTAATAGGTTAAATGAAAATTACATCTTAGCCAATACCTTATTTTTCCTGTTTGAACATTGTGGATGTACAGTTAACCCTATCCTGGACTTATCCAATTAACTAAACCTCAAGTGCTACCTTAAACTATATTCTAACTATGGATATATTTACATCCCTGTATTCGTATAGTTTTCTGTATACTTTTATCAATTCTTTCAACCTCATTTCTTCTCTCTTTACTAGCATCTTTACTCAATTAATTTGAAAACATGTTAGATAGTATACATAATGGTGTACTTAATAATGTTATCAGAAACACCAGCAAGATGACAAAGGGAAATATAAAACATTAGATTGCAAACATATAATCTTTCAATTCAATGAATACAATATTCCACCAATCTCTTGTGTAAAAAACTAAATATATATCACATTTGTTAAAGTTTGTCAACTATGTTAAATATAAGAAATGAATGTGTATATAATTAGATTTTGTGAAATATTCTTCCCATCTTTATATTCATCTTCACCAAATTTAGTTCCAATAATTTATTAAATCATATTCACTATTTAAACCCATTGGCTTCCTGGTTTTCAATCTCAGGATCCAATAGGCTTCTTGTCTAGCCAGAGTATTGTCTCTATCTCCCCCCCTTTTTGGTATGGGGATATCTTCCACTATGGTCCACTTTAGGCTTTTAGGGTCCTTATTGTGTCTATGTTTAAAGTGTGTGATCAGGGGTGTGGTTAATGTACCTGACTTTATGTTCCCTACATGCTCTCGTATACGTGACCTGACATCTCTTGAGGTCATTCCAACGTACTGTATTTTGCAAAATGAACAAGTTAGTAGGTAGACAACATAAGTTTGTCTACAATTGTAGCATCTATTGTGTGAAAATACTTCATTAGTGACCTCACTATGGAATCCATTGCCCTGTTCCACATGTGAGCAGGCAATGCAATCTATGTTATGACATTTGTATACTCCTTTGGTGTCTAACCATGAACTTTGTCTACCCTGGTTAATACTCCTTAAATTTGTGGGTGCTACTCTATTGCCAATAGTAAGACCCCTTTTGAAAGCAAACTTACAGCCCTTCCTTACTGTGTCTGCTAGATCTTCATCTGCTGTAAGCATGGGGAAATGTTTGGAAATTATGTCACAAATTTGGCCATATTGTTCACTATAAGTAGTCAAAAATGTTACTCCTTGTTTGTTAAACCTGGTATTCGAGGTTCTACTTCGATCTTTTTTTGACAAAAGTTCACTCCTATTGCGTTCTACAATTTCCTTCTTAACCCCTTCTACCATCTTTCTGGGGTATTCCCTAGATACTAGCCTCTCTGTTAGCTCATTAGCCTGTCTACTAAATGTTTCTTTCTCTGAGCAGTTCCTTAGCGTCCTTATAAATTGTCCTTTGGTGATAGCCTTAAACACCCGTTTTGGGTGACTGCTCTTTGCATGTAAGATAGTATTTTTGGCAGTTTCTTTCCTAAAGACTTGGGTTTCAATATGTCCCCCATCTGTATAGGGGACTCCTGTCAGAGTAATGTCTAGATAATTTATACTAGTTCTGTTTGACTCATATGTAAAGCTAAGGCCTTTGGTGTTTACATTTAAATCCTCCATAAAATCTTTCAATTCATGTTCATTCCCTTTCCAAATCAGTATCAGTTCATCTATAAAGCGTTTATAGAATACTATTTTGTCGCTATGCGAGTTCCCCTCTCCAAAGATGTGGAACTGCTCCCACCACCCCATATAGAGGTTAGCGTAGGATGGTGCAAATTTAGCACCCATAGCAGTTCCACATCTTTGGAGAAAGAACTCACCATCAAAACAAAAATAGTTATGTGTTAGTAAATAGTCTGTTACTTTAAGAATGTAATCACAGAATTCATTGCTAAAATGACCTGATCTGATTAGGAAATACTCTATTTCCTTTAGTCCCTCTGTGTGCGGTATGGAGGAATAAAGAGACTTTACGTCAACTGTAAGCCATAGCATATCACTGTTCCACTTTTGCTCACTTAACAGGCCCAATAGATGTTTGGTATCTTGTAAGTGACTTAACAAATCTTCTACAAATGGTTGCAAGATAGCATCTAGCCATTGCGACAATCTTTCATTTAGGGAGCCTATTCCACTGATTATTGGTCTCCCTTGTATAGGGGACCCAACTTTATGTATCTTTGGAAGGTGGTTAAATACAGGCCTCACTGGATTTGGTACCTTTAGATACTCCATGGTTTTCTCATCAATAATACCTATATATTTTCCTTCATCCAATAACAACAATAGTTCCCTTTCATATTTCAATGTGGGATCACCTCTCAACAGAAAATATTGTTCCCTATCCTCTAGTTGTCTCCTGGCTTCACTTACAAATTGTTCTCTACTCATCACCACTACCGAACCACCTCTGTCTGCGGCCCTAATGACTAAGTCATTATTTTCTTGTAGACTTTTCAGGGCCACTCTCTCTTTTCTTGTCAAATTATGCTTAGTTATAATTGCTTTTTCTGATAGATCCGTAAGATCTTTCTCTACCCTTTTTTGAAAGGCTTCTAATGTGTGTTCTCTCGTATGTATGGGGTAAAAGGATGATTTATTTTTAAATTTCGGTAGTGTTGCAGGTTCTATTGGACCTACCGCTCCCTCTGAATACAAGTCATTCATAGTGGCTAAGTCACATACTTCATCAAATGTAAGTCAGGATTCTCCTTTTTCAGCAAATATTTGTTTGTCCTCCTCCTCCAATTCATTACTTTTATAAAACTTCCTCAAAGTTAAATTTCTAATTAATTTGTTGACGTCTAATAGCGTCTGAAACAAGTTAAAATTGGAGGAGAGTACAAAACCAAGTCCTTTGCTTAACACTTTTGTTTCTATTTCACTTAGTTTATAATTGGAAATGTTTATCACATTGTCTAGTGATATTTTGTATAATGTCCCCTCCTCTGGGGGTAACGCGTGGATCTGGTCTGCATTTGCTTCTGTATTTGTGGAGGTGCCTGGTGCATTCTGTTCACCTGTGTGTTTATGCTTGTACCTCCCCCTTCTGCTCCTTTTGGTCTTAACTGAAAAACCTTATCCATATCACTATTTCCACTCACATTTTTCTTGGTTGACTTATATTTGCTAGTCTCTGCCTGATCCTCTAGACCCCTTTGAACTAAAATAGATTTTATTTGTGGTCTTGCTGCTTGTTCTTGTATGGCGGGACCTGGGGTAAGGGGTGCTTGGTTTACATAAGTTTGATTACCAGCTTCTAAATTTTCTCCTTCAGATGCTGAGTTGTCATCAGTGTATTCTCCCTCACTCCCTGAGAACCTAACTTTTTTATCATCCTGATAATAATAGTTATTTCTGCCTCTCCTACCCCTTCACCTCCTGCCTCTGTAGCCCCTATTTGAGTGTCTATATGATTGTGACCGTTCCTTTCTAACCCATAAGTACACCTTATTTTGGTCATAGTCAGAATGATCTCTGATGTATTTTTTGTGTTTTAACTCCAGCAACAGATTTTTAGCTTCAATTATAGTCTGTTGCAAAATTTTATCAAAATTCAAGAAATCAGAATCCTCCTGTCTCTTATTGAGTTCAGTCTGAGTAAGGCCAATTTGTTCAATTATTTCCCTTAGTAACAATTCTTTATATTCAACAATTAGTAAAATCAATTTAAGTGAACAATCAGATAGTGTATTATTCCAACGGGTAATAAAGTCTTTGTCCTCAGTAATGAAGGTTGGGAATTTGTTTAATCTTAATCCCCTAGGGATTATTCCCATGTTATGATACCTCTTCAAGATCTGAATATCACATTTAACTTTATTTTCCCTTTTTAGCAATATCTCCATCTCATCAAAGGGAGAGCTAAGTGACAACTGTATCTTATCCGTTGAAAACACTTTATCAAGTTCTATGTCAGTCCCATGTCTTTCTACTGTTGATTGTAGGGAAAAGATCTCACATACTTCCATGCTTCCATCCATGTTAGTTAAATGATATGTTCCAAACACACACTGTCAGCTGCACAAATGACTGTGTTGTCCTTTATACAAATTCAATATATAAACACACACGTCCCTCTGCTAATGATCCTTTTTCAGTTTGATGCTGGTAAAAAGATTCCTGTTCATATACTGAGACAGGATATCCTTAATGAAACCGGACTTGAGATCTTAAAGGGTTAATTGAGAGAGCCAGAGTCTCCTCAATCACAGTGAAAGATACAAAACATGCGCACCATAAACCCTATGCATCACAGTCCAGTGCCTAACAGATCTCACTCTTAGGGGGTTACCGTTACAATTTTACAGTTCATGCACTGAGAACTTCACTTTTCTTGCGTAAATGTTAACATAAGCACAGTAGCTGTTACTCACAGTATCTCTGACGCTCGTTTGCCAGAGCTCGGTCCTAGGGCACAAGGATTAAGCAAAGACACCCCAGCCAAAGGCTTAAATACCTCCCCCACTCCCCTCATCCCCCAGTCATTCTGCCGACGGAACAAGGAACAGTAGGAGAAATATCAGGGTATAAATGGTGCCAGAAGAAAAACAACATAAATTTAGGTCCGCCCAACAGAGAACTGGACAGGAGCCGTGGACTCTCATCGTACAGATGGAAATTAAATTATCAGGTAAGCATAATTTATGTTTTCCATCTTAATAAGAGGAGAGTCCACGGCTTCATTCATTACTTGTAGAAAACAAATGCCCAAGCTCTAGAGGACACGGAATGAAAAAGGGGGATAAAAAAGATGGGGACCCTAGTCTGAGTGCACTACAGCCTGCAAAACCTTTCTCCCAAAAGCTGCTTCAGCCAAAGCAAAAATGTCAAATTTGTAAAACTTTGAAAAAGTATGTAAGGAGGACCAGGTAGCTGCCTTACAAATCTGCTCCATAGAGGCCTAATTCTTGAAGGCCCAAGAAGAAGCCACAGCTCTAGTTGAGTGAGCCGTAACCCTCTGAGGAGGCTTATGTCCCGCTGTCTCATAAGCCAAGCAAATCATGCTCCTCAGCCAAAAAGATAGGGAAGTGGAAGAAGCCTTCTACCCTTTGCGCTTCCCTGAATAGACAACAAACAATGCGTAAGTCTGTTTGAAATCCTTCGTAGCCTGAAGATAAAATTTCAAAGCTCGAACCACATCCAAGTTATGAAGTAACCGTTCCTTTGAAGAAGAAGGGTTAGGACACAAAGAAGGAACTACAATCTCCTGATTAATATTGCAATCAGACACAACCTTAGGGAGAAATCTCAACCCAGTGCGAAGGAAAGCCTTATCGGCATGAAAAATCAGGTAAGGAGGCTCACAGTGCAAGGCCGCCACTCAGAGATTCTGCATGCCGAAGCAATAGCCAGGAGAAAAAGAACCTTCCAAGACAGTATCTTAATATCAAGAGAATGCATAGGCTCAAACGGAGCCCTTTGCAAAACCCTAAGAACCAGATTCAAACTCCAAGGAGGAGCAGAATGTCTAAATACAGGCCTGATCCTGGATAGAGCCTGAAGAAAAGACTATATCAGGAAGAGCAGATAGAGCAGAAATCTGTCCCTTTAAGGAACTGGTGGCAAGTCCGTTCTCCAAGTCATCCTGGAGGAAGGAAACTATCCTGGATATCCTGATCTTATGCCAGGAATAACCACAAGATTCACACCAGAGTAAGTAGATCCTCCACACCTTATGATAGATGCGTCGGGTGACCGGCTTCCTGGCTTGAAGGAGAGTATGAATTACACTCTCAGAAAACCCTCTCCTGGCTAAGACTAAGCGTTCAATCTCCACGCAGTCAGCCTCAAAGAATCTAGATTTTGATGCACAAAGGAGCCCTGTACTAGCAGATCCCTGCGACAGGGCAACCTCCATGGAGGAGACAATGACATCCCCACCATATCCGCAAACCACATCATCCGCGGCCATGATGGAGCAATCAGAATAGTTGATGCTTGCTCCTGCTTGATGCGGGCCACTACTCGAGGTAGAAGTGGTAACAGTGGATATATGTAGACTAGGTTGAATCCCCAAGGCACTGCTAAGGCATCTATCAGTTCTGCCTGGGGAACCCTGGACTGCAACCCATATCTGGGGAGCTTGAAGTTGAGCCATGAGATCTTTCTCCGGAGTCCCCCATCTGTTGTAAATCTCTGCAAACACTTCAGGGTGAAGAGACCATTCCCCCGGATAAAACAATTGTCTGCTGAGAAAATCCGCTTCCCAGTTGTCCACACCGGGGATGTGGATCGCTGACAGAGAGCAGTTGTGGGCCTCCGCCCACTCCAGAATCCGAGATACTTCCCTCATGGCTAGGGAGCTTCTCGTTCCCCCCTGATGGTTAATGTAAGCCACCGAGGTAATGTTGTCCGACTGGAATCTGATGAACTGGGACGAACCCAGGAGGGGCCAAGCCCTCATAGTGTTGCAGATTTCTCAAAGTTCCAGGATGTTGATTGGAAGAAGAGACTCCAACCGACTCCACTTGTCCTGTGCCTTCCTGGCACCCCTAAAATCTCCCCATCCTGAGAGGCTTGCGTCCGTAGTTGCAATCTCAGGATGGTCTCAGGAAGGATGTCCCCTGGGACAGCTAATCTGGACAAAGCCACCAAGAAAGGGATTCCCTTGCCCGGATGTCCAAAGAGATCTGTTGGGATAGATCCGAGTGATGTAAGTGAAATTTGAGGCTAAGCGCTTTGGGCAATACTTATGTCGCTCTACACATAGGTGCTCTAGCTCACCCGGGGGTAATGAGATACTGAAAATAGAATGAGGAGCGCCAAAAGATAAATATTAAATATATTTATATAGTGAATGTAGAAGATAACAATGAGTACATATTAGATACACATTCCAATATGTGAATATAAAAACAATAAAATCATAATTGTGGTAAAATCACAATAAATAAAATAAATAAAATACTCAACAATGCTAAAAACAAACTGTAAGGTGCACCTTAAAAAAGGACAAATAAATGATTGAATGTCTCTGGTCCCTGTCGTTCAGTAAGAAAGTCACATCAAAGAAATATCCAAAAGTTTGTGTGTTCCAATATGAGGGTGCTCCAGTGTGTAGTGGTGGTGAGTCCAATACTTAAAAGCCAAAAATCAAAATTAAAATATAATCCTAGGAATTGACAAATGTGTCAAACATGTGAAAAAATGAAATTAATGTGATAAAAAATCAAAAAAGTGAAAAAATGAATAAAAATAAAAAATGAAAAATATGTGTTCAGGGAATAAAGCAAAAATAAGTGACACAAATATGAAAAATATATCCTTACAAAAACTCTTCTCTGTGGTGTGGAGAATCTTCAAATGTGTTGAGTGAAAGTGTCTTCCTAATAACCTGTGAAAATATATCACAATAGTGCAATAGAGCTAAAATTCTTATATAACAAATTGAAATGAGGCTTACCAATACTGTCGACGCGTTTCGGCCCTAGGTCATAGGCCTTTATCAAGACTAGTGTATGGTAATGCCTCTGAGCGTTATATAGTGTGTATACTGATGTGTTAGTTTCTACTTCCTGTCAATTCCTAGGATTATTTTTTCATTTTGATTTTTGACTTTTAAGTATTGGACTCTCCACCACTACACACTGGAGCAGCCTCATATTGAAACACACAAACTTTTGGATATTTATTTGATGTGACTTTCTTACTGAACGACAGGGACCAGAGACATTCAATCATTTATTTGTCCTTTTTTAAGGTGCACCTTACAGTTTGCTTTTAGCATTGTTGAGTATTTTATTTATTGTGATTTTACCACAATTGTGATTTTATTGTTTTTATATTCACATATTGGAATGTGTTTCTAATATGTACTCATTGTTATCTTCTACATTCACTATATAAATATATTTAATATATATTTTTTGGCGCTCCTCACTCTATTTTTAATAGATCCGGGTGATCGCCGTTCCATCGCCTCAGCATGCACAACTGAAGAGGTCATAGATGGAACCTGGCGAATGGAATGACATCTATACTGGATACCATGAGCCCAATCAACTTCATATACCGGGCCACAGATGGCCTTGAGGAGGACTGAAGGACAAGACAACTGGAGGTAATTTTGTAACATCTCTGGTCTGTCAGGAATATCTTCATGGATATGGAGTCTATTATCGTGCCCAGGAATTCCACTCTGGTACTGGGAACCAGAGAACTCTTTCCTGAGTTTATCTTCCATCCATAAGATCAAAGAAGAAGTAGAAGAGCTCTCGATGGTCCTCTGCCAGATGGCAGGATGCAGCCTGGACCAGGATGTCGTCCAGATAAGATGCTACTGCAATACCTTCGTAAAGACTGAAGGGGAGAGCTACAAACTGGTAGTGCATGTCCAGAAAAGCGAATCTTAGGAAGTTGAAGTGATCCTTGTGTATTGGCACATGAAGGTAAGCGTCCTTCAAGTCTTTTTGTAGTCATGAACTGACCCTCTTGAACTAAGGGCAGAATAGACCTTATCGTCTCCTTGAACGATGGGACCGACAGAAACTTGTTTAAGCACTTTAGGGCTAGAATCGGGCGAAACATGCCCTCCTTCTTTGGGACCACGAAAAGTTTTGAATAGTACACTAGACCTCTTTCTGCTAGAGGTACCGGTACAATTACTCCTAGAGAGGAGAGATCCCTCACGCACTCTAGGAAGGCATCCCGTTACTCAAGAGGAATCTGCCCCTGGGAGTGTGAGTTTTGAAACTTATCCAGTAACCCTGGGCAATAACCTCCAGAACCCAAGGATCCTCCACATCTCTCGACCAACCTTCCGTGAAAAGAAATAGTCTTCCCCCTACAAGATCCAGAGATGGATCTGGGGCCACCCCTTCATGCCGATTTTGTCTTGGCGGGCTTCTTGCTCTGCTTGTCTTTATTCCAAGATCCCTTGGACTTCTCGGGCTTCGCGGCAAGATGCTGTCGTTGGGACTTGTCAGAACGAAAGGGACGAAAATTAGGACCCTTAGGCAGTGGCGTATTTAGGTTTTGTGCTGCCCTAGGCACTCAGAATCCTGCTGCCCCCTCCCCGTACAGTAGTATGATTGTTAAGCAAATACTCCCAACAAATAATACATTAATTAGTTCTCTCTGTCAACCAATGACAACTAGTACAGAAGTATAAGTGGTAAATAAATAAACCCTGCAAATAATATAGAAATTAGTTCTTTCTGTCGACCAATGACAACTAGTACAAAAGTATGAGTGGTGAGTAAATATCCCCTGGAAATAATATAGGAATTAGTTGTCTCTGTCAACCAATGACAACTAATACAGCAATATGAGTGGTGAGCAAACCCCCCTGCAAATTCATTCATTCATGTGCAAGATATTTAATTGCAGTTTTGCATGTGTAAATAAATTTACATGGGATTCCCACGCTTAGACCTGAGGGCAGGTGTATTACTTAGCTGACTGATCAAGCGGGTACTTATCTGCAGCACCAGGTGTTTATAGCAGTGACAGTGAGTATTGTGTAGACTCTATCATTCTATGACTACTTTATGTCAAACAAACATATCCCTCCCCAGTACTTTCTCGTTACCTGCAGAGCTATCACAGAACTACCAACAATATACACTCAGCCACCAGACCTGCTTTGACAGCCACTTCCTGTTTCCGAGAGAATGGGGCGGTATAGATGTTCCCACTTTACACTGCAGGGGGGTACCAGACATGACTAATATGGCTGCTTCCTCACTCACAAATCAAGGAAAAAGAGGGGGTTGAGAGAAAATCCTGATCCTCAATATGTATGCAGAGTATTAAGTAGAAAATAAGTTGAAATCCAAAACCACAATACCGCATCCAGTCAATCTGACCACACAGCAAAAGTACAGAAGCAGAGTACTTTTATATGGTAGGAGACATCTTCTCCTTACATTTGGCTAAATACTTGCTCTGTTGCTGATACCGCTTCTTCGGCGTGGGCATCAACTGCATGCTCTCCAATACACCAGCGGAAATCCTAGCTCACAGCCGCCTGCTCACAGAAAGGCCCTCGCTGTCAACGTCTGATTCACGTGACTCTGTTGTACATCCAATAGGGGAAAGGAGACACCTGCTCATGTAGTGCCATTATACATGCACAGGCAAGGAAGAAAAGCTGGTAGGCAGAATTAAAAAAAGGGGAGATAGGTCGTCCGTCAGGTTAAAATTCCAAACTTTAATAGATCTAAAGTTAAAATTTTAACTTTAGATCTATTAAAGTTTTCAATTTTAACCTGACAGACGACCTATTTCCCATTTTTTAAATGCTTCCTCACTCATGCACAACAAATTTTCTTACTTAGAGAAGTTGGTTTAGGCTGCTTATGTGAGTAAAAACATTCTCTGTCAGAGATTGGATGCTCAAATCTGGCACCGCTAGAGTTGTTTGTTTTGCAGCTATCACTCCTCACTCCTGCCTGCTATATAACATTTTTTTGTGCAGTCAGTCAGTAAGTGTCTGAGTGACCGTGACCTACCTGAGGCGCTGAGCTCTAAGTGACTCCATTGGGCAAGGGTGCGGCCAGGGCAAGTGCTGGCCCTAAAAATTTGCCATCCTAGGCACGGGCCTTGTTGGCCTATGCCTTAATACACCTCTGCCCTTAGGTTTATTCTTCTTATCCTGCGTTAGAAAGGGAACCTTGCCCCCCGTGACCATGGATATGATAGAGTCCAGGCCTGGACCAAAAAGAACCTTTCCCTTAAAGGAAGGGAAAGTAATCTAGATTTGGACATTATGTCAGCAGACCACGACTTCAACCACAAGGCACACAGGGCCAGAACAGAAAAGCCTGATGTCTTGGCATTCAAGCGAATAATTTGCATATTTGCATCACAGATAAACTAATTAGCTACTCGCAGGGCCATAATTCATTCCAGTATCTCATCCAGGGGAGTCTCCACCTCGATCATCTCTGACAGAGAGTTACACCAATAGATAGTGGCTCCCTCCACCGCAGCGACTGCCGCTGCCGGCTGAAATACGAACCCCGTGTGCTGAAACATATTTCATTAACAGGGTCTCTAATTTCTTATGCATGAGTTCCTTAAACGACAAACTATCCTCGAGTGGGATAGTAGTGCGCTTAGTGAGCGTGGAGATAACTCCATCCACCCTAGGGACAGATCCCCACAATTCTAGCTGAGAATCAGGAACTGGGAACAATTTCTTAAACGAAGAAGAAGGGGAGAAAGATGAACCAAGTCTCTAACATTCATTCTTTATAATATTTGACATCTTTATTGGAACCGGGAAAGTCTGGGGCACTTCCCTGTCCTCATAGACTTTATCCAGCTTAGGAATAGAAGGTTCCTCCGGTAGCTTCGGTTCCAGAACCTCTAGAGTAGCTAACACCTTCTTTAATAAAAAGCGTAAGGGCTCCATCCTAAACCTAAAGTCTGGTTCCTCTGCAGCTGGAGGCTTAGAGGCCGCAGATTCCGACCCAGAGAAAGAGTCCTCCAAAGTATCAGAGTCCTCTGCATCAGTGAATAATCTAGTCTCAGATACATCCAATGGAGTAGATGACCCCTTGGAAGGATAGTAATGTTTAACCTTTCGCTTGCGCTTAGCAGTGTGAGGTAAAGCACTGAAGGCTGCAGACACCACCGTTGGCAACTGATCAGCAAAATCTGGTGGCCACAGGGCCCCTCCCGAAAGAGGATTAGTAGTGCACTGGGGAGCTGCATGTGTAAACGGAGATGATTGTAGGGAATGCACCTCACGGGACGGAGACCCCTCAGAGGTGGACGGCTCAGTGGTACTAAACATCTTGTTCTTTTTAGATATCACTATTTTATTAAGGCATGTGGAACATAGTTGAGCAGGTGGATATACCGTAGCCTCCTCACAATAAACACAGGCATTAGATTTAGGCAAAAAAGGGAGTACCCTCTAATGCATCAGAGTCCTCCATAGCTTGCGCCTTTAAAGGGACACTGAACACAATTTTTTTCTTTCGTGATTCAGATAGAACATGACATTTTAAGCAACTTTCTAATTTACTCCTATTATCAAATTTTCTTCTTTCTCTTGGTATCTTTATTTGAAATGCAAGAATGTAAGTTTAGATGCCGGCCCATTTTTGGTGAACAACCTGGGTTGTCCTTGCTGATTGGTGGATAAATTCATCCACCAATAAAAAAGTGCTATCCAGAGTTCTGAACCCAAAAAAAAAGTTTAGATGCCTTCTTTTTCAAATAAACATAGGAAGAGAACAAAGAAAAATCATAATAGGAGTAAATTAGAAAGTTACTTAAAATTGCATGCTCTATCTGAATCGCAAAAGAAACATTTGGGTTCAGTGTCCCTTTAATATGGACTATAGAGAAATTAAATGGCACCCTTATACCCCAATGGCCGGGGCACTCACCACCTATGACACTGGCCCACAGAGAAACTGCTTTCATCTCCTGCAACCGACGGTCAGGAAAAGATAGAGAATGGGGCCACACCCGGTCACATGGAGTGCCATGCAGGACCGCCCCTGCAGCCAACAAAAAGTGCGCCAGACTAAACTGTTCACACATTGGCAGAGCCACATTTCACACATGTCGCAGCAAAAAACACAATAAATTAATCATGTATAAATCCCCCCCAAGTTCAATTATCACCTTCCAGAGATATTAACCCTTGATTCTATACAGATAAAAGGAGTCACACTGTGACCCTGTCTTCTTGCGTTATCACTACAGGTAAATATCAATAAAAATGAAACGATCTTACCAGAATCTACGCCGTGGAACAGGAACACGGCCTCTCAAGTTTGACAGTGTTGTAGCATCGCTGCTGACATGGAGGCCGAATTATCAAATGTCTGTCGGACCTGATCCAACAGGGCGGATCAGGTCCGACAGACATCGCTGATGGCGAAGAGCAATACGCTCTCCGTATTCAGCATTGCACCAGCGGCTCACAAGAGCTGCTGGTGCAACGCCACCTCCTGCAGACTCGCGGTAAATGGGCCGCCAGCAGGGAGGTGTCAATCAACCCGTTCGTACTCGTTCGGGTTGAATTGTGGCGATTCCTGTCCGCCTGCTCAGAGCAGGCGGACAGGGTTATGGAGCAGCAGTCTTTAGACCACTGCTTCATAACTGGTGTTTCTGGCGACACGGGCACTTGGACTTGAGTGATAGAAAGCAGGCAGTGAAACTCGTCAACACTGATTGCTTAAGGAGCTGTTAATACTAGTCTGGATGGGTTCACAGAAAGACTCTCCCTGCATCTCCAGACCCTAACATATGTCAATGCTCTCACTGAGAGGCTGACAAGACTACTTAAAACTCCAGTCACATTCCGAAGAGTACTACCCTTCATAAGAGACTACTCTGAATCTTCTGACACTTCTCTGCTATCCTCCTGTGACGAAAGGCAAAGAATGACTGGGGGATGAGGGGAGTGGGGGTGGTATTTAAGCCTTTGGCTGCGGTGTCTTTGCCTTCTCCTGGTGGCCAGGTTCTGTATTTCCACAATTAATGAATGAAGCCGTGGAATCTCCTCGTATTAAGATGGAAACAGGAATTCTGGTTTAAATTATTAATCTCAACATTGTTAAAAAATCCTTGCAATTGCCAATTACTGAAGAGAAAGATATGCATAAGAAAAATGCTCAATGGGAGTTTTATGATTCAGATAGAACATACAGTTTTAAGACATTTTCTAATACTTTTCTATTATCAAATTGACTTTGTTCTCTTGCTATCTTTGGTAAGAGTTAGGCAGGTAGACTCAGAACTGTGTTCATGACTGGTACACTATATGGCAGCAGCTTTGCAAAAATGTTTTTAAGAACATTATGCATTTTGAGAACACTGCTGCCATCTAGTAGTCATAAGCATTATTGCAGAACAGCTGTCATATAGTGCTCCTGATACAATGCCTACCTAGGTATTCTATTCCACAAAGAATACTAGGAAAAAGGAAGTCACTTTAAAAATAGAAGTAAATTAGAAACTTTCCTAAAATTGTATGCTCTATCTCAATAAAAATATGTTCTTTTGGCTGGAGTGCATCCATTATACTATGGGCTAGATTACGAGTGCTCTTTGCACATGTCCGAAGTAGCGTGTGTATTACGAGTTGAAAGTAATCGTGTTCACTTGAGCACAATTTAATTTAATGTGCGTCTGGATAGCGTGGCTTCAGAGCTCTGGTTAACTGTTACGCTTGACTAAAAAGTGAAAAAAAACCCCATCAAAATGACATCTAAAAGTACAGTTACATTCATAATATCACTGTCTGATA
Organism: Bombina bombina; assembly: GCF_027579735.1. Lineage (NCBI taxonomy): Eukaryota > Metazoa > Chordata > Amphibia > Anura > Bombinatoridae > Bombina > Bombina bombina. The sequence continues at coordinate 1,244,156,861 of NC_069499.1, forward strand.
AAAATTATTCATTAAAAATAATGCATTCAGATGAGATAGGGGGTTTCCGGAGGAGGAGCCTGTGCATGAGGCTGTGCTGCACAAGCTCTGTTCACCTCCTTCGTGCAAATTACCTTTGGCGGTAGATTGCGCGCCAGGTGCCCTTGCAGCCGTGAGGGAATATTGCAACCAGCTGGGATATTGCTGGAGGAACCTACACAGCGCTGTTGCATCCTAGCGCTACAAGATATCAACGGTGTGTTGGCCCCTACGAAGATCACCCCGTGGAGAGGCCACACACAGGTTAAGAACTCGAGAGGCAGTCCCCCCCTCCCACCGGTGCTGCGTGAGGGGGGTAGACAGCCTGAAAACACCCTAGAAGGCTTCATCGGAGTTTCATCATCTCCCCCTCCCCCCTCCCACCTGGGTCACGTCCGGGGGTAAGAGGACAGGGAGTGAGGATCAGCTAAATTCTGAAAAATCCACTCTGCTTACCGAATTGAGGTAGCCGCTTCCTTGCCGCTTTTGGGAAATGGAATACCCGGTCTCTAGCTGGGTCCTGAGTGGCACAGACACCCTTGCTTGCCAGCGGGTGAGTACACGGAGGAGGCGGAGACAGGTCAGTACACGGCCAGGGCTGACGGAGAATCGGCGGCTTGCCGCGCTAGAGTGAAGGTTGCGGTCTGGAGGAGGGCTGCTCCCTCGAAGTGGTGTCAGTTTCTGAGGCGTGCTGCTGCTGCTCTCGCCCACAAAGTGTCCAGACACACTGTGCATGCTTCATTTTCTTACAAGGAGTTGTCGCCCAGGCTAGGGGGGCATAGGATCTCGCTTCAGATACGATTCCAAGTAGCGGTGGACAAATGGTTACTGCTCTCATCACGACCCTGAGAAATTGCAAGTATACTGAATGGAACTTATTTTGAGCAAAAAGGTACTGTTTACTATCATTGCTGCACTAACTCCTCTAAGCTAACTCCAACGCTTATTAACCCTCTTCTGACTTTGGCTTAAATAAAAACGCTAGAGACTGCTTCATAATAACAGTGCTTATCTATAAGTGGAGTGCTTGATTACTCTTACACAGCGGACAGGACTTATTTTTTACAAAGAAATAATTCTCAGTATTTGGGGGCATAAAACATTGTTTCAACAATACCCAAAGTTAAGATGGATACTTGGACATACTAAGTACCTAAAGTCATGGGAATTGCATGCAAATAGTCTAAACCATTTTAAGTAAAAAGAACCTATTGTGTTTATTGTTGGCTATTAATGCATTAATTGCTCTGGAAAAAGTATCCTATCTAACATTTAAGGTTGACTAATTTTCCTTTGACATTGCTACAAATACTGCGTTAAAGTTTGCATTATACTAACAGTACTTGGCTAAAGTTTGTGTGTCCTAATATGCATATTGTGTCATTAGCTTACTGTTAGAATGGCTAGTAAATAGTCTACACTAGTGGTTATTAACCCTTATATGTTAAAGCTTACTGCATGTTATTAAACCTCTAGGTAGTAATATAATTAAAGAGTCATTATTTGCTGTCATTTTACCAAGGGGGCATCAAGACTCTGTGGTAAAATAGTTAGAGTCCTATAGTCAAATAAACTAATTAAGATTTTTAAGTAAACCCCAAAAATACCTAATTCTGTCATCTACTGTACTTTAATTGAAAAATGCATAAGATTTATTACTACTAAAGGATTCTAGTCTTGCCATTTTCTGGAGCTGCACAAATAGGAATACTCACAAACAAAAATCTATCTAAATACAAAAGAGGGTTACGGCTGCCATACAAATTTGAATTTCTCTGCAGAACATTAATATGCAAAGTTACTAATTAATTGGTATAAGTCTAGATACTGAGACTCAGTTACTTTCTCTCTTTCTTCTCAGCTTAATTAATTTAGGTTTAAGAAATATAGGGGGAAAAAGGATAAGGGGCTCAGATTAGGGGATAAGAGGACAAGATAAACTTAGCAGAGGAACCAGGTAATTGAGAACTGAACTATAATTAATATGAATTGAGTTTAGCTTAAAGTTGGGTAGTTTACTTAACTGACACTGCAGGGTACGCAAAAGTTCCCTTTTTTTAAACCTGTGAAGAGATAATCTCTTGTTCTCTGGGATTGTGAACCCTTGGTTTTAACACTATCATTGCTTAGACACTTTCTCACATAGGGGTTTTCCCCTTTTTTTTTTTTCTTCTCCCTCCCTCACGTGCACTCCTTCACTTCACTTCTCCACAAACACTAAACCCTCACTTCCTATCCCTTTTCCTCTCCTTCCCCTCCCCCCTTTTTTTCTCTCTTTTCCATTGATTGCTGCACAATATTTATTTATTTTTTCTCTCTAATTGATCACTCACTTATGGATAAATTCCTAAATTCACCCGCACAAATTAAAAACTCTTCACCAACCATGGCTTCCAGACCCAGAGACAAGAGGAACAAAAACATAACTGAAACCACAGTTGAGTTACATCCAGAACCTGATCCCTCTGTAAAATCAAGAGAGGCTATTAATTCACAAATAATTGTAAAAGATATTTTAGAAGCTCTGAACCCTAAATTTGAATCACTCAGAATGGAAATAAAGCAAGATCTACACATACTATCCATGGAAGTTAAGCAATTCTCAACAAGGATTCAAGAAGTAGAGCAAAGGGTATCTGATCTTGAAGATCACTCAGTTACACAAGATACTAAATTACAGGCACACTCCTTAACTCTGAAGGTGTTACAGAATAAGATCGAGGACCTAGAAAATAGGTCTCGAAGAAACAACATCAGAATAATTGGGGTTCCAGAAACTTTGCAGAGTGCAGATCTAGTGCAGTTCGCAGCTGAAATTCTAGCTCAACTCTTAAAAATCCCCCAAGAAATTTTGCCCTTAATGGTTGAGCGAGCCCACAGATTGGGGAGACTTCCCTTATCAAATGATGATAGAATAAGGCCTAGACCTATAATTGTGAAATATTTGAATTTTCAGGATAAGGTCAGGGTCATGCAATCTTCCCGCAAAAATGCTCCTATCTTATTAGATGGGAACAAAATTTTAGTATTTCAAGATTTTGCTTACAAAACTTCCCTGAGAAGAAGGGAGCTCTCCCCAATTTGTGGCAAGATGATAAAGGAGGGACTTGCTGCAACGGTCATTTACCCAGCTAGATTGAAGGTAGAATTCCAGGGCCAAACGTTCTTCTTTGATGCTGCCCCAGAGGCAGAAAAGTTCTATACAGAAAAAATTGTTAAGTAATATAAGTTAATTGGATTAATTGTCTGGCAGACTAAGTATGTGTGGTTTGACGATTTTGCTAACATATTATTGTTTTCTACAACTGGTGTTTTTTACTATTTTCACTAATATCCTTCAGGCTTTATTATTGAGTAAACGATGGCATGGATGCTGGGGGGTGCGGGGGAGAACATTAAGGGGGGGGCTTTCCCTCTCCCTCCTCTTCAGAGGGGAATAGAAAAGAAAAGGGACTAAAGAATGTCTAATATAAGAAAGTTGACTTTATCTTCCTGGAATGTGGGAGGGGTCTCAACTCCAATGAAATGAAAGATGATAATCTCTCAACTGAGGAAACTCAATTCTGATATTGCATTTATCCAGGAGACACACTTAAATGCAGAAGAATCCTTAAAGTTAAAATTCTCATGGGTAGGTGAAGTGTTTTTTACGCCAAGTATAGGCAGAAAGAGGGGTGTAGCCATTCTGTTAGGAAAGAAAAACCCGTATGAAATTCTATTAGAATACAAAGATCCAGAAAGTCGAATCCTGATTCTAAAAATTAGAATGGCCGGCTCCATCTTCAGGCTATGCAACTTATACGCCCCTAATAATTTTGAAAGAGGTTATTGGGAGTCTCTCCAAACTAAAATACTCCAAATAGGTGAAGGTTACATAATTGTAGCAGGGGACTTCAATATGACCCCTAGGGCTCAGATAGACAGGCTCAGGCAAAAATCCATCAAGAGCATGGCTAAAAGAGATAAGCTTGAAGGTAAAAATTTTAAAATTTTATTTAAAAACCTAGCCCTTAAAGATATTTGGAGAACTCAAAACCCGGACCAAAGGGAGTTTACATGTAAGGCTAAGAGTGTAAGATCCTTCTCCAGAATTGACCTATTCCTAATAAGTGAGAATCTATTAAAAATTGGCACCTCATCAAAAATAATGCAAGTCACTATTTCTGACCATGCTCCAATAATATTAAAAATACCATTAAACGAAAAAAAAATCTACTATACGAAGATTTTTTCCCCTAAATTCTTAATGAAAAAATATAAAATTTAGTTAATGGTTGACAATTAGAATGAATGAATTCTTCACCTAAATGTTGATACTGTCAACGATCCAAATACACTATGGGAAGCTGGCAAGGCTGTAATGAGGGGAGAAATCATTGCGTATATGGGTTGACTTTAAGCGGAAGGCGGCTTTACGGTAGAATTAGGTTTTGAGAGCACTTACTAATAGTTATAGTAAATACTTATCTCAACCAACATCAATAAATTGGGAGGAGATACGCCTCTGCTAAGAGAGAGAGAGATAATTTTCTATTGCATGTTGCAGTCCAAGAGGATTATAAAATGAGAGCCCAATTTTACAGGCATGGAAATAAGGCAGGAAAATTATTGGCAAATTTAGTCAAGAATGTACAAGGAAGTTCTACTATTGATTTACTCCTAGAACAAGGAACTTTACTTCAAAACCCAAGGGAAATCATTGATGCCTTTTTCACTTACTATAGAGATCTATACTCATACAAGGAATCAGATGAAGAGGTATCAGAACTGTTCTGGGAAGGACTTGACCATCCAATCCTAAACGAAGAAGCAGTGAGCAAAATGAATGCCCCTATTTCTGAGCAAGAAATCACCTTGGCAATCAAAGAAGCCCGCTTGGATAAATCACCTGGCCCAGACTCTCTCCCTAATGAATTTTACAAGCTCCTAGCTCCAATTATAACCCCCTACTTAAGAAAAGTATTTAATTATTTCTTTATAAATAACAAACCTATCCCTTTGTCTTTTACAGCATCTATCACAACATTAATCTTGAAACCGGGGAAAGACCCCCTGAAAAAAGAGTCATATAGACCTATAGCATTACTTAACTCAGATTACAAGTTATTATCTTCTATTTTAGCCAAAAGACTTCAAAAAGTGATAGGGGATCTTATTAATAAAGACCAGGCGGGTTTTATATCCAGGCGCAATTTAGCAGCCAAGGTTAGAGAATTATTCCTAGTTCTTGATTATTTTCATAACTGTCGGGAAGCTACAACCCAAGATCAATCTGACATAGCAATTATTGCATTAGACGCAGAAAAAGCGTTTGATTCGGTTTTCCACCAGCACATCATTAACTCCCTGCTCCGATTTGGCTTTAAGGATAATTTTCCTCTTTTTATTAATAATCTTTGCACCAAGTCTACAACTAGATTGGTTATTAATAAATTGGAATCCAATCCAATTAATTTACAAAGGGGCACAAGACAGGGCTGTCCCCTGTCACCACTTCTATTTGATTTAGCGATCGAGCCACTAGCCCTTAGAATCAGACAGAGGATACAAGGGATAAAAATTGGTTCAGTAGAACCAAAAATTGCCCTATATGCTGATGATGTGCTAATCTACATGTCTAATACAGCAGTTAATATTCCGAGATTGATCTCGATAACTAATGCATTTGGATCCTTTACAGGGTATAAGCTCAATATCTCTAAGTCAGAGTTAATGTGGGTGAGGAGGAACGAGGCTTCAACTGATAGGATACCCTTCAAGGAAGTTTTGAATCATTTTAAATATTAGGGATTTATATTTCAACGAACCCACAAGAATGGTATAACCTTAATATTTCTCCCATCCTAGCTAGAATTAAAGAATATATGTTAAGCTGGCAAAATCTTCCAATATCTTTATCGGGGCGTATTGCTCTGTTTAAAATGGTCTTACTTCCTAAAATTCTTTACCCACTTCAAAATATTCCAGCGATTTTGAAAGTCAGAGATTGGAAATGTTTAAACAGAGCACTACGATACTTCATTTGGAATTGCAAGAGACCTTGAATTTCCCTAAACAAACTCTATCTTCCCAAAAAATATGGCGGAATGGCTCTTCCGGATCTCAGTAAATATAACCTGGTTTTTGTCTCACGTATTGCAATAGACTGGATTCTAAATAAGGATTATTTTACTAATAATAGTTTGGAGAGGAAGTATCACATTTCCTTATAATCATTTAGCTTTAATGCACTGCCCGACTCAGTTAATTCCGAAAAAAGTTAGGGCTATTCAATCAATATATAAGGTTATACAAACTTGGAAAAAATTAGGGCGCAAACTAGATATTGATTTAACTATCCCAAAATTTCAAGGACTATGTGGTAACCCAGAATTTCAGGAAGGTATTCAAACACAAGTATTTCAAACTTGGCAGAGAAAGGGTCTCCTCTTTATGAATCAATTTATAGAACAAGGGTACTACATTGGTTAAAACTTTTGAAAAGCTGAAACAGGAATTTGGATATAAGCAATAAAGACTTTTTTGCTTATCTTCAAGCCAGACATTACCTATTTTCGCTAACACAGAAGTTCGGATGGTCTTGGTCATGGGGGAAGTTAGATAGTTGGCCCCATCTTGGCTAAAAACGAATTATCCTCTATATCATGCTGGTATGATCTGCTGATAAGTCCAAGATGTGAGTACTCAATCTTCAACAGATAACACAAAAATGGAACTTATTAGCACCAGATCTAGATATTGAGGTAGAACAAGTGGAAAAATCTATAGCCATTGTAACCCAGACTACATTATCTACAAATTGGAGGGAGTCACACATTAAGTTACTTTATAGAACATACTATACCCCGCTTAAAGGGTTTAAATGGCATAACTATGAATTTAATACATGTCCTAAATGTTCTTTTCCGGCTGCGGATATAGTTCATATGAAATGGTCTTGTCCCGAGGATCAGGCAATTATGGAAAAAAGTTGAATTCCTGGCTAAGTAATGTATTGAAGCTTCTTACTTTTTCTCTCTCATTGGCGGAGGTGTTATTTCTTGTAGAATCCTTAACAAATTTAGATTAAAAAAAATTAGGAATGGGGGCAATTCTGGCAACGAGAAATTTTAATTTTTGGAAAGTGGAGAGACTCCTCAATTCCTAGTATTCAAGAAATTAAAAATATTATGAAAAAGCAATGTATTATTGAGCAAATGGATGTATCCTTACCCTCAGAAAAGGAAGTGATTTCATTTTTAAAAAAATGGTCGGCCCTTCATTAAAATATTTACTCCAGAAGAATAAATCAACTAATATATCCCTTTAGATATTCAGAGATAGTTCTTTTAGGCCTCTGGTAACAAACACACCCTGAATATTTCCCACAATCTATATTTTTTTAAATTTCTTTAAAATTTTCCTCTACTTCTCCATCTCCCCCCCCCCTTTTTTGTTTTTTTTTGTTTCTGTTTTCTTCTCCTCCTCCCCCCCGCACCCCCTCTCCCCACTCTCAGATCCATTAGGTTCTGTTGGGTAGATATTACTTATCAGCTAGTCTGAAGGTATAAGATGTATAATAATATCGATAAATAATAGAAAATAAGAGGCTTTAATCATTTTTTGTTTTTTATTAATCTAGATAAAAAGTACATAATGCTGTGGTATATCTTCGGTAGTCCTTGGATGTTGTACTATTAATGCTTGCCAAAGTTTTCTTGCCTGCATTTTTCTTGTATTATGATCTGATGGCACTATTGTACATGATTGTATTTCATTTTTTGCCTCAATAAAAACAAAGTTTAAAAAAAAAATAAAAAAAATAATGCATTCAAAAGTTATAAGGGCTGAAATATATTAGGTTTAAGGTGTTAGGGAATAAAAAGGACTGCAAAGGGCTTTAACATAGAGATACATACATACACATGTCTAAATATATATACGTTGATTGGAGTAGCCGTGTTAGTCCAGAGATTTAGATATCAAAATAACAAGAGTATTGCATTGAGCAATGATACTTTTTTTATTGGACTAACTATACATTTATAAGTTGACAAGCTTTCTGAAGAGTTCCTTCCTTTATCAAGTCTAAAGCAATACTGACCAATTCAATGGAATTTACAGATTATATCTTAAAACACAGAATAGCTAAGAAGACAGTGCAGGGAGAGGAGGAGGTGTCGTAAAAATCATGAGGGGGGCTTAGGTAACAGGGCAGGACAGTGTCCAGTGTAGGAGAACAGACAGGGGAAATATATAGCTATACATAGAGCATATACTGACATAAAGTTATATATCAACATTGAATCAATATCTATAAAGATGTGAAATTGTATATACAGGGGGAATACAAAAGTTAAAAAAAGACAAAAGTGTGGACATAGGCTTACCTGTGTACCTATGTATAAAGAATGTGGAATATACAATGTAATTGACTAAATGAAAGTACATTACAAAAAGTTTTGATAATGTGTTAAGAATCCAGAGTCCACATTTAGTCCAGAATTAAACAGGTTGAAGTGCGTTATCATTTCATTTCAAAGGTTTTTCTTTCCATGGTGTTTTTGAAGTTGCCTCTGAGAATTTTGATTTTGAGGTTTTGGATGGAGTGGTCAGGTTGGGTGAAATGGTGACCAACAGGGGTGCAGTATTTTGTTTCACAGTGGTTTTTGATTGAGTGTCTGTGGTAAGTTCATTCGAAGGTGCAGTTTTTGGCTTGTTTCTCCAATATAGCATCCCATTTCGCATGCAGTGCAATGTATCATGTATACCACATTTGCAGATATACATGAATATGGCCCCTTTAATGTTATAAGATTTATTCTTGTGATTTGCTGTGCTGCTTTCACAAACGTGTTGACACAGTTTGCAGAGTACTTTATAGCAGCACTTGGTTCCATTCTGAGTGTTCTTTTTCTCAAGGGGTAGCTTCCTATGTACCAGTTTCTGCTTTAGGTTAGGTGGTTGTCTGTATGCCAGGATTGGGGGGTTTTGGAAAGATTTTTTGAGTGTGGGATCCTCTAAGAGTAGTGGCTGTAAGTCTTTTATGATTTTTCATATCCCTTCCACAGCAGGGTTGTATTTGACTACTAGTGGGATACGTGATATGTTTTTCTTCTCCCTGTATTGTAGTAAGTGTTCACGTGGAGTATTGAGGGCAGAGTTAATTTTTTATTTATAATCCTTGTTTTGTAACCTTTTTCTCTGAATGATTGGGACAGTGTGATTAGGTGTTTGTCACGGTCCTTGGTATCTGAGCAAATTCTGTGGTATCTTGTAGCCTGACTGTAGATTATGGATTTTTTATGTGATTGGGGGTGGGAGCTGGAGCTGTGGAGGTAGCTGCATCTATCTGTTGGTTTCCTGTATACAGATGAGTGCAGTTTGCCATTTGTGATGGATATTGTGGTATCCAGGAAGGTGACACAGTCTCTAGAAACTTTTGTATTCCCCCTGTATATACAATTTCACATCTTTATAGATATTGATTCAATGTTGATATATAACTTTGTCAGTATATGCTCTATGTAAAGCTATATATTTCCCCTGTCTGTTCTCCTACACTGGACACTGTCCTGCCTGTTACCTAAGGCCCCCCTCATGATTTTTACGACTCCTCCTCCTCTCTCCCTGCACTTTATGTCTTCTTAGCTATTCTGTGTTTTAAGATATAATCTGTAAAATTCCATTGAAATTGGTCAGTATTGCTTAGACATGATAAAGGAAGGAACTCTTCAGAAAGCTTATAAATGTATAGTTAGTCCAATAAAAAAAGTATCATTGCTCAATGCAATACTCTTGTTATTTTGATATCTAAATATATATATATATATATATATATACATACATATGTCTAAATATATGTATGTGTATATATGTATATATACTGTATATGCTAGTGAGAATACTGTGTACCTTTTAGCTGTGCACGACTCAAGTACTGTACCATACATTATCCAGCATTTTTTTCTCTATTCTTCTTCTCTTATATATATATATATATATATATATATATATATATATATATATATATATATATATATATATATATATATATATATTATATGTATTTACAGACAAAATTACACATGTAAACACCCTAGGGGTGGAGACAGACTTAGGGGACCTATTGTAAAAAGAGGCTAAATGAATTTGGAAGCTTAATACCATGTAACCCAAAGGTATGACTAGGGAATTTAACTTGAACCCCCTGATCTGATTATATGATATACTATATATCAAGCATATGATTATACTATCAAGCAATAGGTATGTGTTTTGTTACTCTGTATTACTTATCATGTAACAATCCCTCCTCCACAGCTTGTTTTTATTTGTGGGTCAATGTGTGGTTCTAATTTCGGAGTTGGTGAGTTAACTATACTGGAGTGGGTTAATTGTTTTGCTTTTTGTGGCCCCACCCACTTGAGTACATTTGATTGGTCCATTTTTAAGGAGTGTCGTGTACATAGATGTGAATTGTACATTATGGTTTTAGCTTGACAAAGGTGCAGGTGGCTTTTATCTTCAGTTAATAAAGATAATTTCACCTTGATAACTTGAGTGCAACTATCCTACATTAACCTGGATACTGTATGGGAGCATGGGGGTGCTCTGAAAAGCTGCACCCATCCATATGTTATAAGATAAAGTATTGGGAGTGCTGATCTGAAATTGGTATTAAGTAAAAGCTATTTAAATTATAAATAAAATTAATGCAATAGCAACAGCTATGCACTTACTGCTAATGCCCATGTACCTGTCAACCAATGAACATTTGCAGGAAGTGTTTATCAGCAATAGTATACAAGCACCTGTCAGCCAATGATCATTAGCAGGGAGTGCAAAGCTAATACTATTGTATCACTTTAAATTAAAGTTTCATCAGCTTCTTCTTGTATATTGTCAGGCAAACGTAAAATTATAATGTGTTTTTAATGCTACTGATTTATGTGGATGATAAAAAAAATTGAATACCACATTCCTTAAATAAAAAACACTCACAGCTGAGAGTAAAAAAGAGAAAAAAATAATGGACGAGAAAGAGACAGTAAAATATCATGTGAACAAAATTAGATAGAGAATGTTGAATGGTTCAAATGATGCAAGACAGTGGTTGAAAGGAGAGGGGGGGGGGGAATTGAATGATAAAGAAGAATACAGTAAAGAGAAAAAATAGATGATAAAATTGCACACGCTAGCCTAGCAGAGAAGCGAGAACAGTGAAGGAAGATTTACAGAATAGCTAGTGTGTACTAATTTACTAACAAATCTAAAGTAATAAACACATTTCAATGTGTTATTTGATTCAGTCTTAAAATGTCATCTGCAATTTTGCCTTTGATTGCTTCTATACAAATATGCATGTGTAGATTCTTAGAAACGATCACAAAGTAAATAGACCGATAGCTTCATGGTTATACAAGTTGGCTGATATGTTAATGGTAAATAAAGATATACTATTATTAACACTCCAAGACTGCTAAAACTATACAGAAATAAGTCAATGTTTTTTCATCACACAATACTGCGACTACAGGCTTTTAAGTCCTATTTTTACTAAATGAAAAACGATTCTGTCAATGTGAAACACAGAAATAAGCATAAGGAATGAGATTGAAGTCAATAGAACAACCAGAGATACAGGAAGATGGATGTTTAATTGGGTTATATCAGGTAACTCATTTAAATCAAAAATACACACTTCAAATATTCCATTAGGGTTTAACCATATTTGTTCTCATTTTGATCGTTCGTATATATGTCTGTGTGATATTGCTTTGTCTCTGAGCTTGCCTCAGTTCCAGAGGTATATTCATCAATATAGCTGCTTACTGGTATTATTATTTCTGCTGATATAAACTGAACCTGAAGTCTGTGCATTATTCATCTTCTCTGTTTATACACATAATTCATTTAGTTCACAGCATCTTGGAATTCCATTACTAAACCACTTATCGCAACACATATTTTACTTCATATCCTGGTGTAAAGTTGCTTTGGTGTCTAGGGAACCCTTCCTGAGCGTAAAATAGCTCTGTCTTTAAATCACTGTAGCAAACATGACTGAATTAATTATCATCTAAGCTTTTTTTCCAAACTACATGCCACACGCGAAAAGGTAACAGTAGCTTCAGACTCAGCAAACAAGAAATTGTATGTCTTCAATTGCAATGCCATTATAAGGAAAATAGAGGCCACACAAAAAGAAATATTGTCACTGTTTATCTTAAGTATATTAGATTTAAAATGTAACCTAGCTTATTGTAACAGGATACATGAAAGCAGTATTTTTTCTTCTTTTGCTTGTGGAAACTACCTCAATCACATTTTTTTCTTGTATGATGTCATTACAAATTATAGAGACATGAAATGAAAAATGACATTTTTATTTCTGAGAAAAAGCATGCAGTTTAAGAGACTTTCATTTTTACTTTTATTATCAAACTTACTTGGCTCAGGAACAACATTTCACTACTTGGAGCTAGCTGGTGATTGGAGACTACACACATATGCCTCTTGCCATTGGTTCACCAGCTATGCTCAGCTAGCTCTCAGTAGAATATAGCTGCTCAGTAGATGATGTCATGTGTTTGCATGTGTTAAAGACTTAAAGGGAGATACCTACATGTTGAAACACATGAAAGTGATGCAGCATAGCTGTAAAATGCTGACTAGATAATATCACCTGACTAAAATATTTGCACCCCACTGTAAAGAGACTTTAAGCTGCCAGTCAGGATACTTGTCCCAGGGCTTAAAAGGGAGTGTGCAGCTGGCATGTGAGTATTATGTCCCTTTAAGCAGAATAGGAAAATGACTGTGCCAGCTCATGACAGATGCACACTCCCTAGCTTGTCCTGGGACAAGCATCCTGATTGGCTGATTAAACTCTCTTTATCTCATATTTCCTATGTATTCCCACCCCACTGTAAAGGGGTAGATTTATTAAGCAGCGGATGCTGCTTTCTACACCCATCGTTTCAGGTTTGCCTGAAATGGAAGTTAAGAAGCAGCGGTCGTAAGACCGCTGCTCCTTAACTTCTAAGCCACCTTTTAGGGTAGCGGATGGAAATCATCCCGATACGATAGGGATGATTGACACACCATGCAAGCGGCCAATTGGCCGCGAGTGAGCAGGGTGCGGCATTGCACAAGCATTTCACAATAAATGCTTGTTCAATTTTAAATGCCGACAGCATATACAGTGAGTGCAGAATTATTAGGCAAATGAGTATTTTGACCACATCATCCTCTTTATGCATGTTGTCTTACTCCAAGCTGTATAGGCTCGAAAGCCTACTACCAATTAAGCATATTAGGTGATGTGCATCTCTGTAATGAGAAGGGGTGTGGTCTAATGACATCAACACCCTATATCAGGTGTGCATAATTATTAGGCAACTTCCTTTCCTTTGGCAAAATGGGTCAAAAGAAGGACTTGACAGGCTCAGAAAAGTCAAAAATAGTGAGATATCTTGCAGAGGGATGCAGCACTCTTAAAATTGCAAAGCTTCTGAAGCGTGATCATCAACAATCAAGCGTTCATTCAAAATAGTCAACAGGGTCGCAAGAAGCGTGTGGAAAAACCAAGGTGCAAAATAACTACCCATGAACTGAGAAAAGTCAAGCGTGCAGCTGCCAAGATGCCACTTGCCACCAGTTTGGCCATATTTCAGAGCTGCAACATCACGGAGTGCCCAAAAGCACAAGGTGTGCAATACTCAGAGACATGGCCAAGGTAAGAAAGGCTGAAAGACGACCACCACTGAACAAGACACACAAGCTGAAACGTCAAGACTGGGCCAAGAAATATCTCAAGACTGATTTTTCTAAGGTTTTATGGACTGATGAAATGAGAGTGAGTCTTGATGGGCCAGATGGATGGGGCCCGTGGCTGGATTGGTAAAGGGCAGAGAGCTTCCAGTCCGACTCAGACGCCAACAAGGTGGAGGTGGAGTACTGGTTTGGGCTGGTATCATCAAAGATGAGCTTGTGGGGGGCCTTTTCGGTTGAGGATGGGAGTAAAGCTCAACTCCCAGTCCTACTGCCAGTTTCTGGAAGACACCTTCTTCAAGCAGTGGTACAGGAAAGAAGTCTGCATCCTTCAAGAAAAACATGATTTTCATGCAGGACAATGCTCCATCACACGCGTCCAAGTACTCCACAGCGTGGCTGGCAAGAAAGGGTAATAAAAGAAGAAAATCTAATGACATGGCCTCCTTGTTCACCTGATCTGAACCCCATTGAGAACCTGTGGTCCATCATAAAATGTGAGATTTACAAGGAGGGAAAACAGTACACCTCTCTGAACAGTGTCTGGAGGCTGTGGTTGCTGCTGCGCGCAATGTTGATGGTGAACAGATCAAAACACTGACAGAATCCATGGATGGCAGGCTTTTGAGTGTCCTTGCAATGAAAGGTGGCTATATTGGTCACTGATTTGTTTTTGTTTTGTTTTTTAATGTCAGAAATGGTATATTTGTGAATGTTGAGATGTTATATTGGTTTTCACTGGTAAAAATAAATAATTGAAATGGGTATATATTTGTTTTTTGTTAAGTTGCCTAATAATTATGCACAGTAATAGTCACCTGCACACACAGATATCCCCTAAAATAGCTATAACTAAAAGCAAACTAAAAACTACTTCCAAAACTATTCAGCTTTGATATTAATGATTTTTTTGTTTTCATTGAGAACATGGTTGTTGTTCAATAATAAAATTAATCCTCAAAAATACAACTTGCTAATAATTCTGCACTCCCTGTTCTTTGGGCATTTAGGCGAGCTTGAGCAGACATGGATTCCTAAAGTGAAAAATATCTGCTCGACCTGTGATAAATTTACCCCAAAATATCTTCCTTTTTTTACATAAAAGGGATGTTCAGGTGATATTTATATAGTCAGCTTTTTACAGCTATGCTGCATTCACTTTCATGTGCTTCAACATTTGGGGTATCATTCCTTTTAAATATATTGGGCCAAATGGTTTTAAGACCAGGGTTCTCCCTTGGTCCCTAACGTACAGCTTTCGATCAAAAAAAACTTAAGGTCCAAACAAGAGGGACACAGGCCTTTCTAATTTCCCTAGACACATACAAAACCTGGAATGTACTGCACTCTCAAACTGGGGCTGGGTACACATCCTATGTCACTGTAAAACCTAAAGCCCTGGATACTCACAGACAGCTGTACAGCTCCCAACAATCTCTTGCCCGTTTACCCCTGACTAGATTGGGGTGCTAAAGCTCATAGGGAAAATTACGAAACAAAAATATCAACACACAGAAAGTCTGGCACTCAGGGAGTAAGAGGAACCTTGGTGTGGTCCTCCTGGGCTTAAACCAGTTGTCCAGATGCTATAATAAACTCTTCAGATTTTTGCTTTTAATCTTGCTGTGTGCTTCCAAGGAGAGTGCAAAACTGTCTGTGTGTTTTGGTTGATAAGTTTGTTTCTATTTTTTTCCTATGTCTTTAAAACCCAGGCTGTTCAGGGTTAACTACCTGAGTTGTTGGGGAGATGTACAGCTGTTGTGAGTATCCAGGGCGGTAGGTTTTACAGTGACATGGGATGTGCACCCAGTCCTGTTTGAGAGTGCAGTCTATTTCCGTGTTTGTAATGTACAGTATGTGTGATTTTACAAGAAAGCACTGAACCACACATTTTTGTTAACACATTTTTGTTCAAAATAAATGAAGTGCCAAATGAATTCCTACGAAACAAATTTTGACTCCCTTGCACATGTCTAAGTGGTAGATGTTACAGGAATAAGTTGAACCAGCATAAACCAGTACAAAATGATTTACTCCCCATTTTCTATATTGCATTATAAAGATCTTATTTTAAAAGATACAACAGATGTAAAAGGCAATCTCACTTCTGCAAAATGTTCCTCTTCATCTCTGAGACAGACAGTTTACATAATTGTGTGTCAAATTTAACCAATCACAACTGCATAGCTTGCCACTTATTTTATACACCAAAATATTTCTTACTACAGTTCAAAGGTCAAGGGAGAAATGAATTACTTTTGTCTGTGAAGGCGCCTCTGACAAACTTTTTTCTAACATTTTAAGAGGAAAGATTATATTTAGATTTGGGACTAGATTTATCAATTTGCGAACAGACAGAGGTACACATGTTGTCAACCTGTTGCCACATTTTATCACAAATTGTAGGGTGCATTTGTTCCCCAAATTTATCATTGCACTCTTGCATGAGAGGAAGCTTATCAATCACCCCAGTTGAATGAGTTTTCATCCACCAACTCTAAGTTGGTGGTGAAGGTTTTAAGAAGCAGCAGTTTAAATTTCTGCTTCATAGATATCAGTTGCAGGCTGAAATCCGGACTTTAGGATGTTGATAATTCTAACCCTTTGGGGCATATTTATCAAGCTCCGTACAGAGCTTGATGCCCCCGTATTTCGGCTCACCAGAAATAGAAGATATGAAGCAGCGGTCAAAGACTCTACTACTCCATAACCTTCCTCCTGCTCTGAGGCCGCGGACAGAAATCGCCAGAAATCAACCGAATACGATCGGGGTGGATTGACAGTCAGCATTTGATGTGCAGCTGATATGATCCGCTGTATTGGATCTTGTCCACTCGCGAGCAATCATAAATTCTGCCCCTTTGTGTTGTAGAACTAAAATCATATGATTGTTCTCTTAATCCTCTTGGTATATATATGACTTGCATTTCTTTCTAATTTTAATGTTGGTTTATAGATTAACAGCCAGACCTCTGTTATAATTTTATTCACTGCTTCACTTTTCAGTTTGCCTAATTCTTCTAGCGGGTTTAGGAAAAGCTGCAATAGCCGAGTGGATTAAAGAGGTGCCCGATTTCAATGAAAAAAAGTTTTTGAGTTTTTTTTGTCTTAACTATACAATTTAAATGCATAATATGTTCCTATAACACACTTTTTATTTGCTAATTCTGAGGCCTTATCACTTTCCCTAATAACACTGTTGTTAAATTACCATGAGTGGATGTTTTTGCCCCAATAAATCAAAAAACTGTGACACTATCCAGCATGAAGTAAAAAATCTATTAAGGGGCAAAAAAGTCAGATTATTATGTTTGCGATGGCGCATGCCAGAAATTGAATCACATGCATTGTTAAAGAAAATTGCTTGCAGGACTATGATATTGCTGTGTAATGCAGTGATGCGATTTCAGCAACATTCTCATTTACTTCTCTTATTTAATATTTGCTTTGTTCTCTTGGTATTTGTTGTAAAGCCTTCCTAGATAGCTGAGGAGCATCAATGCACAACTGAGCACTAGTTGCTGGATTGGTGGCTGCACATATATGCTTGGAAAGGTCATTTAAAATTGCATGCTCTGTCTGCATCATAACAGACAAATGTGCATTTAATACACCTTGCCTACTTTAGCATTATCCTATATTCAGCTACTCTCTAGGAGAATTTTGCATGGTAATACCTGCTAAATGAAATAATAAGGGCTAGAATGACAAGGGCCATTTAGGTATTACAAGCTAAAAGTAAATGGGTGCACTCGAGCACAAACGACCAAACACAACATAAAGTACATTAAAATAAAGTGTTACACTCATAGATACGTCTTCTGATATAAAGTATTCATATGAATAATAATAAAAACATTTTTTATAAGGGTTTAAAGGTATATGTATATGACAAGGTATTTGAATGGAAAGGGCTACAACACATGTATATGCATGTGTATTTATGTGTTATATATGCATATATGTAGTATACATACATATAAATACATACTGTATATACATAACCTTAAAACTTTAAAAATAATTTTTAGATTATTTTTTAATATTTATAATGTGTTAAAAGGTACAGTCTAGACCTAATACTTATTCTTTATTACTTATTGTTACATACCAGATAAGCATCTTGCAACGGCTTCCACATCTATAAGCTTGTAAGAAGTGCATGAAACATTTAAATAATCATTTTTTATTAGCAGCTGATTGGCTACCAAGCCCCGCTTACACCTTTGTTCTTCTCCAGGTAGCTGTTTTCTTATATGAAAGCTTAGCAGTGCACGTTTAATATTTTTTCAGTTAGCTATTTCAAATTGCATATGCACAAATCAGCGTGTGCGAGTAGGAAAACGTATTTAAGATCGTGATTGGAGAAACTTAGCATACTAAAATATACAATAGGTGGGCAGAGGTTGGCAACCATTTCTGGCTCCTAAGAAACTATAAATATTTAAATCTTTAATTTACTTCTAACAAGCTTATAGATGTGGGACCAGTTGCAGGATGCTTCTCTGATTTTTAACCAAAAGAAATCAAAATTGTGCATTGGGTCCCTTTAACTATGTCCCTTTAACTATGTAATTAATGTAAATGTTCTTAGTATTTTTAAATATATATTTCAGTATATAATATATATATATATATATATATATATATATATATATATATATATATATATATGTATATATCTATAACTGAATATATTCATATAGATTTATAGGTAAAAAATAATCATATATATGGAATGGAGCTTTATGCCCCTGTTTCCGCGTGAACCTTCAGGCTCGCCGGAAACAACAGTTATGAAGCAGTGGTCTTAAGACCACTGCTCCATAACTGGTCTGCTGCCTTTGAGGCTGTGGTCTGCAATCCGCCCGCTCCTATATGATTGGACTGCTATAGCATATCATGTCGGACAGACATTGATAAATTGGCCCCATAGTGCGTGAGTGCTAAGCGTTAGTATTGTTTTAAAGTGTGCTCCATTTAAGTCTATGCGGTAGATTTAACAAGCAGTGGATGCTGCTTTCTACCCCCCAAAGTTTCCGGCTCACCGAAAACATAAGTTAAGAAGCAGCGGTCATAAGACCGCTACTCCTTAACTTGTCCTTTTAGGTGGCGGACTGCAATCATCCCGATCCGATCTTATACAATTGGGATGATTGACATCCCCTGCTAGCGGACAATTGGCTGCCGGTGAGCAGGGGGTGGCATTGCACAAGCATTTCACAAGAAATATTGTGAATCTGACCCTAAGTATTCAGTATGCTAGCGTTAATATTTTATGGAGGGTTTTAAGGTACTATTTAATGTTCATTTAATGTAATTACTTTTGGTGTGGAGTCTTTCACATTTTGCTAGTAATTAATATATATTGTGATAATATCAGAAAAAGAGTAAACATCCAAAAAAGCTGCCTCTGGCAATAGTTAATCCAGAGACCCAGCAAGTGTTCAGAATATCATGTACATCAATCACTTACATTGTAGTTATTCAACTACTGCATGAAGTTTGCAAGTCAAGAATTCCCAGCAATGCAAATCTCACACATTATCTGAAATTAGAATAGACATTTTTGATTTGTGCAATATGTCATTGTAATAAATACAACTGGATCAACATAATGGACATTTTGAGCAAAACTTAATTTTCCAGAATAATAATCTTTATTCTATAACTATCATAGAACTGGTTTTGTCAAGTTTTAATTTCATTTTTAATAAATAATGTAGAACGCTAAGCTGGAATAGATAACAATGAATTTCATGTACTTTTCAGTTCAGTATAATGGGAATATTAACTACTTTTCTCAAGAACAGGTTTCAAATTAGTTTTGGGAAAATGATATTCTCTTTTCATATAGATATAATAGCTCATTTTGAAACCTAATTCTGATAACACATAAATATTTTGCAGAGGAAGTTTGTTATCAGTTAATGCTGGTGCTTTAAACTAATGTATTAACCCATTAGGTAACTGGTAAAAAAACAAAGTAGCAGTGTTAACAATGTAATGCAAACTAAATTCCTGAATGAAATATTCTCATTTAAATCTGCAGTCCTTTTCAAATTTAACATGCAGACAAAGGGCTAAATTTATAGATGACTGTGAGTTTGCAAGGGAAATTAAACAGCTGGGAACAACTACAAAAGAATAGCAACTACTTACTATGGGCTACATTATGAGTGGAGCACAATTTATCGCTCCTGCTCATGTGTGAACTAAGCTAGAAGAAAGCTTTTTGCATGTGTCGGGTAGTGCTGGTATTACAATGTGAAAGTAAAAAGTTTTTGCGCAAGCGCTAATCCGACATTTTGTCAATAGCCGAAGTTTGAGGATCTCTGCACTAACCTAACGAGCGTAAATCGTGATTGCACTCATGCATTCGCATTTAATTTCAACTTGTATTATGCGCTCTCCTTCCACCTCATTAGCAAGCAGCCACAATAAACCTGATATAGCTCATGCAAAAACAGTTAGCGTGCCAGTCGTAATCTAGCCCTATGTTATTGCATTTCATCCTATTCCTACAGCTCCTTTCATATCAGTTTTCCTGCTTTAATAGCTTAAAGGTGCCAGATACTGAAACTCCGCCTCTCTGTACTGGGGGCTGCCATCTTGGAGCTCAAGTATTCTCACAACCTGTGACAGCAGCAGTGTACATTTACATATCCATGAAGTTGTCAACTTTTTGTATAATGTTCTTCAAGTTAGGGTGCATGATACAAAGCAGGAGCTATACATTTTTGCAGTAGCTTCATTGCTATATATCATTACTGAGTGCTTTTTAAAATATGTTTTAAAACTGTGTAAAATGAAATATGTCATGCACACTAAATTCAAGTAAATGATACAGCTGTAAAAAAAGTGGGCAATATCTGTAAGTGTGCACTGCTTCTGTCCCAGGCTGTGAGAATACCTGAGTGCCAAGATGGCGGGCACCCAGTACGATTAGTCTGAGCTTCAGTATCTGGCATCTTTAAGCTATTAAACATTAAAACTGATTTGAAAATAGCTGCAGGAACAGGATGAAATGCAATAACATAGTGAGTAGTTACTGTTCTTTTGTAGTTGTGCACAGCAGTTTAAAGTCCCTTTAAGGCAAGACCATGTCCAAAATGTAAAGTATTGCTTCTCCTATTCTTTACAGTGTTTTATTAGTAGGCGTTTCTGCTATTAATATCTATACGGGAGCCACTCAAAATATATTGTCTTGCTTGTCAAACTTGAACTACTGGCAATGCAGAAAAATGATAATTACAAATGCAACACTCATGTAAATGTTTGTAAATGTAACATATTTGCATGTATGTTTTGTTATGGTAAAGAAGTTTGTCTGGATAGAATTAAAGTGTCCCAAGGGGGCTGGCTGTGGGCATTCCTGAGTGTTCTAGAAGTGGGTTTTGGTATTTTTTTACCTACACCTCAGCCCAGCATACCCAATTTTTAAAAACTCTATTGCTCTTGTTAATTTGCTTGTTCAATGGTCGTTTTTTGCTGTTTTGAAACTAACAAGGTTGTCTTGTTTTTCTTTCTCTTTGGGCTCCATGTACTAAGCTATCAGCGAGGTGTTTGTGAGCTCTTCCGTCTAAATTTCTGCTTGCGGATAGAAGATCATATGTACCAAGCCCTAAAATCAGTGAAAAAATTACATTTACAAATATCGAGCAAACTTGTCCGCAACCCTTTTATTCTAGCCTTTTTTGTAGCATAAAATTCCTTGCGCAACATAAATCTCGCAATAAACAATAATTACTAAACAATCAATTTCTGCCCACTACTTTTTCCGCATCTATCTCGTGAATTATCCCCCGCCAGCATTTAGGTGGAGAGCACAATATTAAACAATAGGGTCTATAAGATATACGCCTACAAGTCATATAAGAAAAGGTCAATAGACTTGAATCTTTACCCACTGTCGATCGAGCCAGCCATGGAGACACTTCTTCAACTATATATTCTTTGTCTGATGCAAATCAGGGGGAGAAGGCAGAATCGAGAAGCTGATGCCATCATTATTGGGTTCAGTTAATTTGCATTTTCGCGTCATCTTATAAAAGTTATTGATGCACTCATGCATTTATTCCCAGAATATGTTTGTCTACCATCTACCACAGAAGAGTGCAATTTATAAAGTTTCAATTCTATCGTATGTTAGGCATGCCAAATGTACTTGGGACCATAGACTGTACCCACATTGCAGTAAGACTGCTACATTTACAGGAGGAGATTTATAGGAACAGAAAGTCTTGCCATTCTCTGAATGTACAGATGGTGTGTGACCCAAAAATGAGAATTATAAGTGTATGATACAATTACCCTAGCTCCTGGCATTATTCTTACATTCTAAGGCAGACTGGACTGTATCAAAAGTTCAAGAATGGAGAGATGTCAGAGGGATGGTTGTTATGTAAGCTCAAATGGCACCAAAATTGACATATATTTAGTTATGCTGGCATAATATATAATTTTGTCCATTTAACTAATTAAATAAATATAAAAACACAATCCATCTTTCCATTTAAAAAGTATGTATTTAATTTGTTTTATACATAGATTTTGAAAAAAATAATCAAAATAAAATTAGTAATTGATACAATTGAAAAAAATTAGTTGGATACATTAGTGAATAATTATACTGATAGATATTGTTTAATATATGTAAAAAAAAATAATCATTGCAAACTTTGACAAAATGTTTAATATGTATGTTTTTGTATTACAGGGGATGCTGGTTACCCTTGTTATGAATGGCTGCTGACACCGTATATTAACCCCCAACTCAGGAAACATATTCACACAAGACCACCAGGGGAGTCATTAAAAGGACATTTGGATCACTGAAAATTAGATCTGGACAGATCTGGTGGTGCAATGCAGTATTCAACTGGGAAAGTTGCCAAAATAATATTAGTTTGCAGTATTTTGCACAATATTGCCACCAAAAGAGGATGCCCCATTGTGGATGATATTCCCATGTCCTTTGAAGATTTTCCAGAGAAAATTTGTAGGGAGACCACAAATAGACATGGCATGGCCACAAGGGACATAGTTTCCAATCAATATTTTGACAATTGATTTTAATAAAAATTTCAGTATTGTGTTTTTACAATATGTTACCTATAATAAAAATATTTAATAAATGTTACATTTCTTTATTTTATCTTTTGGTACAATTAAAAAAGCTGAAGTTGAATGCAAGGTAGCCATTTCAAAATGGCAAACATCCAATAGGATTTCAGTAGCTCTCATCCTATTGGCTGTTTTGAACACACATCGGGGGGTTGTGTGGGACGATGGGATCCCTATTTGTGTAATTTTAAACAGTTATCCGAGCATTGTTGCTGTAGCGGTATTATCCATAAAGGGTACAATTAGGCTGTTGTTAATTGACTGATCCTCTGTGAGTGGACTCAGCATCTATTAATATGGCAACAATAGTCATTATATGCTAATTTAAATCAAACTGGAAGCAGACGGTGCTTTAACTTATGATCTATGTTGTGGCTGCTACCATATGTTAACTGAATATCAACTAGTCACTGTTTATTAATTTAAAGTAGACTAGTTACAGGCGTTGCTAAAACTTATGATCACTGTTGTGGCTGCTACCATATGCTAGCCAAACACCAGTTGAACTAAACACAACATTTGTTATAACGGTAACGCATGGCTGTGGTCTAGTATTATCATGGTGGCAAGTATATAGTATACGAACAGTCACCAACGGAAACGCATATAATTTACACAATCACAGTATATAAGTGTGCCAAGACCCAACCGCAGGTTAAGGTGTTGGAATCACATTATTTTAGACCACTTAAACATTAGATTGTTTATATAAAGGATATAATAAGAATAGGACATATGATTTAAAACAACTTTATTTATCTCAAGTACAAAACATTATTAGAAAGGTCCTTCTACTATTGGATAAACTTCTAGTAATAATTTAATGAGACCATTTGGGTATTGAATATTATTGAATATGTGCAATTTAACCTTAACTGATATAGATACAGTTGCAAATGTGGACAAATAATTACTGTGTTGCCAATGTGATTATTGAAACTTAACACACATTTTGGAACTTATGCGGCTCAATGACATATTACTTGTACTTACATGAAGTCAAGACAAGCACATGACTTATGAACCAATATACATGTGAGATCGCATTTACATAATTATCTACTTTGTATCAGTAACAGACACCCCCACTTACAGCCATATTTGCCTGATATAATAAGGACACAATATAGACCAGATAGTGATTCATTCAGGGACACGTTTATACCTCTGCACTAACATTTGCTCGTGATATTGGATTACATTTTTTTTGTCACCCATCTTTTAAGAGTAAAAATAAAGGTATATTTTATTTTATCCTACCTTTAATACTAGTCTGGGCACAGAGTAGAATCTCTTTCCAAAGTTGTTTTTTATGTTAACACATGATGCTAGCACCACTCCTCCATTAATATAATTACAATTGAGTTACATACTCTGGGGATTACAAATCAAGGGGCAGAGGAGCTTGCCTTTATAGTGCCATTGTCAATGTGTGTATATACAGGATTTCAGAAGCTCTCATCCATTTGGCTGATTTGAATTTGAAGAAACAAATCAGCCAATAGGAATGCAAGGTACGTCATTTTGAAACGGCTACCTTGTATTCAACTTCACTCTGGATGGGATCGGCTTCCAGTATGGCTCCACTCTGCACTGCCGAGATGAAGATAAAAGACGCCCCTGGGATGAAGATATCGCTGCCTGGATGAAGACTTCTTGACGCCTGGATGGTAATGGATGTCCGGACTTCAGGAACCATGAGCAAATTTTATGGCATTAGTGTTAGGTTTTTTTTTTTTTTCATTTTTTGGGGAGTTTTTTTTAGATTAGGGCTTTTGTAAAAGAGCTGAATGCTCTTTTAAAGTGAAGGTAAAGTGTGATCGATTAAAATGTTTCCCCTGTAAATACTCTAAAATTGAATGGGACTTTAATTCATGAATTTTTTAATTTCGCTATATTTATTAAGTTATTGCCGTTTTTTTAATCCATTTCTGTACCTTTTGAAAACAGCCCATTTTTTTTTTTTTCTTAGCCCGGGTCACGTTGTTT
Source organism: Bombina bombina (assembly GCF_027579735.1). NCBI lineage: Eukaryota > Metazoa > Chordata > Amphibia > Anura > Bombinatoridae > Bombina > Bombina bombina. The sequence goes on from NC_069499.1 coordinate 1,244,181,749, forward strand.
GACAATCCTATTGAAATACTGGCCGTTAGGCGGCCGTCATATTACGTCACCGCATTACTTGTTGATATGCGCATGCGTTGGCTTTGCTTCCTCCCTGTTATAAGAAAAGCTCGTTCCAGTTTAGCGCAGGCGCAATAAGGATTCCCTACTGACAACATTCAAATTGAATCCACCACGAAGTGTACGCATGCGCAAATTGTTCAAGTAAGCGAGAACACGCTTTTGTACTACGTATAGAGCGGGTGGGACCGCTCTATACGTCACAGTCTCAGAAACCACCAGGAAATTCATGGAGGGAGGAGTAAAGAAGAGAAGCGTATGTAAAAGCAAATACTTTTTATTAACATTTTTTATATAGAAAGAATTAAAAAAAATTGGCGATCAGGACTATACAATATATAAATAATACAATAATGTGCAGAAAACCGGAAAACTTTACCTTCACTTTAAGGGCAATGAAAAAGAGCTGAATGCCTTTTAAGGACAATGCCCATACAAATGACCCTTTAGGGGCAATGGGTAGCTTAGGTTTCTTTCATGTAATTAACAAGAGTCCATGAGCTAGTGACGTATGGGATATACATTCCTACCAGGAGGGGCAAAGTTTCCCAAACCTTAAAATGCCTATAAATACACCCCTCACCACACCCACAAATCAGTTTTACAAACTTTGCCTCCAAGGGAGGTGGTGAAGTAAGTTTGTGCTAGATTCTACGTTGATATGCGCTCCGCAGCAAGTTGGAGCCCGGTTTTCCTCTCAGCGTGCAGTGAATGTCAGAGGGATGTGAGGAGAGTATTGCCTATTGAATGCAGTGATCTCCTTCTACGGGGTCTATTTCATAGGTTCTCTGTTATCGGTCGTAGAGATTCATCTCTTACCTCCCTTTCAGATCGACGATATACTCTTATATTTACCATTTCCCTCTACTGATTCTCGTTTCAGTACTGGTTTGGCTTTCTACAAACATGTAGATGAGTGTCCTGGGGTAAGTAAGTCTTATTTTCTGTGACACTCTAAGCTATGGTTGGGCACTTTATTTATAAAGTTCTAAATATATGTATTCAAACATTTATTTGCCTTGACTCAGAATGTTCAACTTTCCTTATTTCCAGACAGTCAGTTTCATATTTGGGATTATGCATTGAATTATCATATTTTTTCTTACCTCAAAAATTTGACTTTTTTCCCTGTGGGCTGTTAGGCTCGCGGGGGCTGAAAATGCTTCATTTTATTGCGTCATTCTTGGCGCGACTTGAAAAATTCTTTTCCGTTTCCGGCGTCATACGTGTCGCCGGAAGTTGCGTCATTTTTTGACGTTATTTTGCGTCAAAGATGTCGGCGTTCCGGATGTGGCGTCATTTTTGGCGCCAAAAGCATTTAGGCGCCAATAATGTGGGCGTCTTTTTTGGCGCTAAAAAATATGGGCGTCATTTTTGTCTCCACATTATTTAAGTCTCATTATTTATTGCTTCTGGTTGCTAGAAGCTTGTTCACTGGCATTTTTTTCCCATTCCTGAAACTGTCATTTAAGGAATTTGATCAATTTTGCTTTATATGTTGTTTTTTTCTTTTACATATTGCAAGATGTTCCACGTTGCAACTGAGTCAGAAGATACTACAGGAAATCACTGCACAGTGCTGGAGCTACCAAGCTAAGTCTGCTATAAACTTTTGGTATCTGTTTTCTCCAGCTGTTATTTGTATTGCATGTCATGTCAAACTTATTAATGCAGATAAAATTTCCTTTAGTACTGTTACATTACCTGTTGCTGTCCGTCAACATCTAATTTTCAGAGTGTTCCTGATAACATAAGAGATTTTATTTTTTAAATCCATTAAGAAGGCTATGTCTGTTATTTCTCCTTCTAGTATACATAAAAGTCTTTTAAAACTTCTCTTTTTTTCAGATGAATTTTTAAATGAACATCATCATTCTGATACTGATAATGGTTCTTCTGGTTCAGAGGTTTCTGTCTCAGAGGTTGATGCTGATAAATCTTTGTATTTGTTCAAGATGGAATTTATTCGTTCTTTACTTAAAGAAGTGTTATTTGCATTAGAAATAGAGGATTCTGGTCCTCTTGATACTAAATGTAAACGTTTACATAAGGTTTTTAAATCTCCTGTAGTTATTCCAGAAGTGTTTTTTCTCCCTGATGCTATTTCTGAAGTAATTTCCAGGGAATGGAATAATTTGGGTAATTTATTTACTCCTTCTAGACGTTTAAGCAAATTATATCCTGTGCCATCTGACAGATTAGAGTTTTTTTGGGACAAAAATCCCTAAGGTTATGGGGCTGTCTCTACTCCTGCTAATGTACTACTATTCCTATGGCAGATAGTACTTCATTTAAGGATCCTTTAGATAGGAAAATTGAATCTTTTCTAAGAAAAGCTTACTTATGTTCAGGTAATCTTCTTAGACCTGCTATATTTTTTAGCGGATGTTGCTGCAGCTTCAACTTTTTGGTTAGAAGCTTTAGCGCAACAAGTAACAGATCATAATTTTATAGCATTATTATTATTCTATAACATGCTAATAATTTTATTGGTGATACCATCTTTTGATATCATTAGAGTTGATGTCAGGTATATGTCTCTAGCTATTTAGCTAGAAAAGCTTTATGGATTAAACTTGGAATGCTGACATGTCTTCTAAGTCAACTTTGCTTTCCCTTTCTTTCCAGGGTAAATAATCATTTCGTTCCTTTCCTCACAACAAGGAACAAAAGCCTGATCCTTCATCCTCAGGAGCGGTATCAGTTTGGAAACTATTTCCAGTTTGGAATATATCCAAGCCTTATAGAAACCTATAGCCAGCTCCTAAGTATCTATGAAGGTGCTGCCCTTATTCCAGCTCAGCTGGTATGGGGCAGATTACGTTTTCTTCAAAGAAATTTGGATCAATTCCGTTCTTAATTTCTGGTTTCAGAAACATTGTTTCAGAAAGGTACAGAATTGGCTTCAAGTTAAGGCCTCCTGCTAAGAGATTCTTTTCTTTCCCGTGTCCCAGTTGACACAGCAAGGCTCAGCATTTCTGAAATGTGTTTCAGATCTAGAGTTGGCTGGAGTATTTATGCCAGTTCCAGTTCTGGAACAGGGGCTGGGGTTTTATTTTATCTCTTCATTGTACCAAGAAGGTCAATTCCTTCAGACCAGTTCTGGATCTATCATATTGAATCGTTATGTTAGGATACCAACATTCAAGATGGCTACTGTAGGACTATCCTGCCTTTTGTTTAGCAAGGGCATTATATGTCTACAATAGATTTACAGGATGTGTATCTGCATATTCCGATTCATCCAGATCACTTTTAGTGTCTGAGATTCTCTTTTTAGACAAGCATTACCAGTTTTGTGGCTCTTCTGTTTGGCCTAGCCTCAGTTCCAAGAATTTTTTTCAAAGGTTCTCGGTTGCCCTTCTTTCTGTAATCAGAGAATAGGGTTTTGGTATTTCCTTATTTGGACGATATCTTGGTACTTGCTCAGTCTTCTCATTTTCGAAGAATCTCATACGAATCGACTTGTGTTGTTTCTCAAGTTCATGGTTGGAGGATCAATTTACCAATCAGTTCATTGATTCCTCAGACAAGGGTAACCTTTTTAGGTTTCTAGATAAATTCAGTGTCTATGACTCTGTCCTTGTCAGACAAGAGAAGTTTAACATTGATATCAGCTTGTCAAAACCTTCAGTCACGATCATTCCCTTTGGTAGCCTTATGCATGGAAATGTTGGGTCTTAGGACTGCCGCATCAGATGCGATCTCCTTTGCTCGTTTTCACATGCGACCTCTTCAGCTCTGTATGCTGAACCAATGGTGCAGGGATTACTCAAAGATATCTCAATTAATATCTTTAAACCGATTTTACGACCTCTCTGACATGGTGGACAGATCACCATCGTTTAGTTCAGGGGGCTTCTTTGTTCTTCCGACCTGGACTATAATCTCAACAGATACAAGTCTTACAGGTTGGGGAGCTGTGTGGGGGTATCTGACGGCACAAGGGGGTTTGGGAATCTCAGGAGGTGAGATTTCCGTTCAATATTTTGGAACTCCGTGCAATTTTCAGAGCTCTTCAGTCTTGGCCTCTTCCGAAGAGAGAGTTGTTCATTGTTTTCAGATAAGACAATGTCACAACTGTGGCATACATCAATCATCAAGGAGGGACTCACAGTCCTCTGGCTATGAAAGAAGTATCTCGAATTTTGGTTTGGGCGGAATCCAGCTCCTGTCTAATCTCTGCGGTTTTTATCTCAGGTATGGACAATTGGAAAGCGGATTATCTCAGTCGCCAAACGTTGCATCCGGGCGAATGGTCTCTTCACCCAGAGGTATTTCTTCAGATTGTTCAAATGTGGGAACTTCCAGAAATAAATCTGATGGCTTCTCATCTAAACAAGAAACTTCCCAGGTATCTGTCCAGATCCCGGGATCCTCAGGCGGAGGCAGTGGATGCATTTTCACTTCCTTGGAAGTATCATCCTGCCTATATCTTTCCGCCTCTAGTTCTTCTTCCAAGAGTAATCTCCAAGATTCTGAAGGAATGCTCGTTTGTTCTGCTGGTAGCTCCGGCATGGCCTCACAGGTTTTGGTTTGCGGATCCTGTCCGGATGGCCTCTTGCCAACCGTGGACTATTCCGTTAAGACCAGACCTTTTGTCTCAAGGTCCTTTTTTCCATCAGGATCTGAAATCCTTAAATTTAAAGGTATGGAGATTGAACGCTTGATTCTTGGTCAAAGAGGTTTCTCTGACTCTGTGATTAATACTATGTTACAGGCTCGTAAATCTGTATCCAGAGAGATATATTATAGAGTCTGGAAGACTTATATTTCTTGGTGTCTTTCTCATCATTTTTCTTGGCATTCTTTTAGAATACCGAGAATATTACAATTTCTTCAGGATGGTTTAGATAAGGGTTTGTCCGCAAGTTCCTTGAAAGGTCAAATCTCTGCTCTTTCTGTTCTTTTTCACAGAAAGATTGCTATTCTTCCTGATATTCATTGTTTTGTACAAGCTTTGGTTCGTATAAAGCCTGTCATTAAGTCAATTTCTCCTCCTTGGAGTTTGAATTTGGTTCTGGGGGCTCTTCAAGCTCCTCCATTTTGAACCTATGCATTCATTGGATATTAAATTACTTTTTTGGAAAGTTTTGTTCCTTTTGGCCATCTCTTCTGCCAGAAGAGTTTCTGAATTATCTGCTCTTTCTTGTGAGTCTCTTTTTCTGATTCTTCATCAGGATAAGGCGGTGTTGCGAACTTCTTTTGAATTTTTACCTAAAGTTGTGAATTCCAACAACATTGGTAGAGAAATTGTGGTTCCTTCATTATGTCCTAATCCTAAGAATTCTAAGGAGAAATCGTTGCATTCTTTGGATGTTGTTAGAGCTTTGAAATATTATGTTGAAGCTACGAAATCTTTCTGTAAGACTTCTAGTCTATTTGTTATCTTTTCCGGTTCTAGGAAAGGCCAGAAAGCTTCTGCCATTTCTTTTGCATCTTGGTTGAAATCTTTAATTCATCTTGCCTATGTTGAGTCGGGTTAAAATTCCGCCTCAGAGAATTACAGCTCATTCTACTAGGTCAGTATCTACTTCCTGGGCGTTTAGGAATGAAGCTTCGGTTGACCAGATCTGCAAAGCAGCAACTTGGTCCTCTTTGCATACTTTTACTAAATTCTACCATTTTGATGTATTTTCTTCTTCTGAAGCAGTTTTTGGTAGAAAAGTTCTTCAGGCAGCGGTTTCAGTTTGAATCTTCTGCTTATGTTTTTTGTTAAACTTTATTTTGGGTGTGGATTATTTTCAGCAGGAATTGGCTGTCTTTATTTTATCCCTCCCTCTCTAGTGACTCTTGTGTGGAAAGATCCACATCTTGGGTAGTCATTATCCCATACGTCACTAGCTCATGGACTCTTGTTAATTACATGAAAGAAAACATAATTTATGTAAGAACTTACCTGATAAATTCATTTCTTTCATATTAACAAGAGTCCATGAGGCCCACCCTTTTTTGTGGTGGTTATGATTTTTTTTGTATAAAGCACAATTATTCCAATTCCTTATTTTATATGCTTCGCACTTTTTTTCTTATCACCCCACTTCTTGGCTATTCGTTAAACTGATTTGTGGGTGTGGTGAGGGGTGTATTTATAGGCATTTTAAGGTTTGGGAAACTTTGCCCCTCCTGGTAGGAATGTATATCCCATACGTCACTAGCTCATGGACTCTTGTTAATATGAAAGAAATGAATTTATCAGGTAAGTTCTTACATAAATTATGTTTTTTTAAGAGTTAGTTTTTTTATTTTGAGGGTTGTTTGGGTGGTGGGTATTACTGTTGGGGGGCTTTATCTTTTTTTACAGGTAAAAGAGCTCTTTACCTTAGGGCAATGCCCTATAAAAGGCCATTTTAAGGGCTATTGGTAGTTTATTGTAGGCTAGAGGGTGTTTTTATTTTGGGGGGCTTTTTTATTTTTATAGGGCTATTAGATTAGGTGAAATTGTTTTTATTTTTGATCATTTAGTTTATTATTTTTGTAAGCTTAGTGTTTTTTTATTTTTCGTAATTTAGTGTTTATTTTTTTTTTAAATTTTAGATTTTTTTTTTGTAGTGTTAGGTTTTTTTAAATGTGTAATTTAGATTTTTTAATTGGTAGTATTTTTAATTTTATCAGAATAGTAATGTTAGTTTAATTTATAGTTTAATGTTTAACGTTTATTTTTATTTCACAGGTATTTTTTTATTTATTTAAATATAGTTATATTGTAATTTTAATTTTAAGTTAGGGGGGAGTTAGGCTTAGGAGTTAATAGCTTAATTTAGTGTTTTGCGATGTGGGGGCTGGCGGCTTAACAACTATCCATGTGTGAACTAATCATATTTTGTAACTCCCTATGATCCACCCTATATTGTCTTGCAAGTGATAGCATTTAATTGAGACACACATCATCAAGCGGTCCAGTTATTGCAGCAGTGTCTGGTACCACAGGGTGCACTTGATCTTGGTGTGGAGCTGGCTGTGTAGGTTCTTCAACAGTAAATTCTATTTGAGGAGGTTCATGAATTTCTTGTGGTTGGACATCTACCATATCCTCCATAAAATCCGGTGTCTCACTTCCAAAATCCCTGTTTTGAACTTCCTCAAATGCCGGTATTTCAGGTTGTACTGGGACTATATTTAAGATTATCTCCTCTGATGATTTTTCTGAATCTGTCAAATTGTAATAAAATATATTATATAAAAATTAAAACACATAAAAAAATAAAAAATGTATACTCTAATTGTTATTAACATATAGTGAATTACTCATTAAAAAATTGAATTCTGGTTATCTTCTGACCAGCACAATATGTATTTTGAAAACAAAATTAAAATTTAGATTTGTAAAATAAAAATATTCATTATACCGATTACAATGAAAATGAAGTGATCTATCATGACAAACATTTAAATAAAATATATATATATATATATATATATATATATATATAGAGAGAGAGAGAGAGAGAGAGAGAGAGAGAGAAAGATATATATTTATATATATATATATATATAATTAGATTGAGATATAGAAGTAAGCCTTTTCCAGCACTGCACATAAAGTCACAAAATTAAATTCACACAATGAATCTGTGAATCACTTAAAGCTCGACTCAAACACGGTTGTCAAGATGAAACAATTAAATTTATTAAAGGAAAAAAAAAATCATAAATAAAGTATATGTGCAAATGTTACAATAAATTTGATGCAATTCATCAACTGAATAATAAGCATGCTAGTGCATTCATTACCCCTCACACAAACAAAGGCTCTTTTTCCATAGAGTTATTTGCAGTGCGTCCACTGAGAAAAAAGCACGGTTACCAGTTAGTAATAAATGATTCCACTGAAGCTATATGACAAGCTGTAAAGTTAGTTGTGCTTAAGCTGTATTAATATGCAATGCACTGCAGTGAAAGCCAATATCCTCTTGTGCTGTGTGATTGACACGGATATGAAATGCAGTTCAAGTGGTATAGAGCTATTCAGGTGGTGTTAAATAACATTCCCGGGGCTAATATAATATACAGAGTCCCTGATAATAAGTCCCCACCACTCAGTCTAAGTTGGAGCGAACTGAACAGTTGCCAGAGGGGCCGAGAGAATCACTCAGCAGGGATAACTAGTTGTATACTCCTCACAGGTATGCGCTGTCTCACATAGTACTATGCCACAAAATACAGATAGTTTAACTGAGTCCTGAAAACGATACGGTTCTTCACCCCTATGTTAAATAAAACAGCCACCGCTCACCACATCATCTTAGGACGTCCTCCTTCAATGCAAAGAGATCCGGTCAGAGGTAGTTCTTCATCCATAAACATATGCTGTCATTTCAACCAGCATGGAAGGTTAAACTGTTGCTACATGTGTTTCACCCTACTATGTTAACAAGGGCTTTCTCAAGCTGAATAGATATCCAGTATAGGATTGCAGCTGCTATTTGAACACGGACCCACAGGTGAAATGGAACAAAATATAATTAGCACATATTCTTGCCACATTAAGCTGTTGCTTACTGGTCTAAAGTGAAAAGAAAACCATTTTACCATATTTTACTATTTGACATCCGTGTTATGGCATACAATTCCACTATATAAGAAAAGAAACATAATCTTATTTAAATTTACAATTACCAAGTATATATACATTAATAAGGATTCTATGGGCAAAAAAACGTATAAGTTAGAAAATTACCTATACTTGAATAAAATAAATTTCACTCTCAAACATTTGTTTAGTATAAATGCCCACAAGAAACAGAAATATAAGTCTTAAAGGTATACATACTAACAACATTGACATTCAAAATGATGAATAGTTGTCATAAGTAATAAAGTTAGAGTGATGCATTTGTGAATAGAGTAGTTAAATCTAAACCAAACTCTAGGTGATAGAGAGATAATAAATTACTTAAAGGTATATACACCCCATTTCTAATTATCCAAAAGCTAAGGAAATACCTTCTATATAGCATAAATATTGCCAATATTATCTAGTTGTAACTAGAATAATTAAATTAAGACCAAAATCTGGGTGAAAAAGAGATAATACATTTCTTAAAGGTATATACACCCCATATCTAAATATCCAAAAACTAAGGCTATTACCCTCTATATAGCATGTGCATTATCAATATTATCTTGTTATAAGGAGAATTAGTTAAGTCTAGACTAAAATCTGTCTACTAACAAGATAATACATTTCTTAAAGGTATATACATCCCTTTTCTAAGTATCCAAAAACTAAGGATATTATCCTCTATCTAGCATATACATTTTCAATATTATCTAATTAATGTTAGCAATATGAAAACATTATTATTCACAACTTTATAAATATATACATATAAAAATATGTATATAGATATTGAAGTCTCCATATACATATGAACATATATATTGATACATTTATATAAGATTTAGTAACAATGTTCATTGTTGGTGATATCACTTATTCAGAAGACTAAAGGGATGAAGTAACAACAACATCATATTCATTTGATGGTTCCTAACACAAAACTTAATTAATTCACAATCACCTTGGTTGTATATAGCCTTTATCATATTTTTTTGGATTACAACATTTTTAAATTCTCATGCTGGGTTCTATTAATGTAATCTATTTTTTCATTTCCTGGGAAGGGGGAAGGTGTTGAGTCTCTGCAATTTTTAAAAATGTAATGTGTATTAATGTGAAACAAATCAACAATGGTAAATTTTGATATGTAAATTTTGTATTCAATTGGTTTTAGAAATAATATTTATATCAGCTTCTGTGCATATTCTTCTTATCTATTAAATGCATATTAAATGCATATACTGTATATTAAAATGTGTATGAACTGTCCTTTAAAGACATACTCACCATCAAACAACTGTGGAGAACTTGCAGTCATGCTTCTAAAAGCTGTCGAAGATCACCTGTGAATAACAGAAATAATATTGATTTTCTTTTTTTTTAAGATACATATATAATTTATGAAATATCATAAACATTAAAGGTTTGCTTTGAATAAAATGAGGCATACATTAGCTCTATCTTATTAAATTGAAAGGATATAAAACCAAAATCATAAAAATAAGTATTGATAATTTAACCACCCTTAGCAGTGTTTAGCATCAGAGACACACATACATATCTTTGGAATATAGATAGCTTCATCAGATAATGGAATGTGTTACTTCTGCTTGCTAACAAAATAATATACAGATATATATAGAGTCATATAATAAATTATGGGTGTTGAGTTACAGCTGTACAAGTATGATACTTAAAAGAGATATTTTATATGACAAATACTGAAGTATAAATTAGGTGGTGATGAAATAAAAGTACATAATATTATATTTGTTCTCTATCCCAAACAGTTTTATGTCCATTAGTGTAAACATTGCATTTTAGATTATTCAATTAATGTAATCTAAAATACAAAAAGAAAAATAAAATAAATAAAAAACATATTTTTTATTTTAAAAAGCTTCTTACCTGTACCTCTGCCAATATTGGTTTCAGGAGTGCTGGTCCTTATATCAGGAATAGTATCAGCTGATGACATGGTGTGGCTAGTTGTGGAGGTGCTTCAAATGAATTGTCCATGTAGGACTGCACTACTTGGCATCAATGTGGATGACAATGTTGATGGTCTTGATGTAGCTGCATCATCGCTACCCCTACACGTCACAGATAGAGGACGAGCTGTTAAAAAAATTAAAATATATAGATCAGTGTTTTAAATATAAAAGGACAATACAATACAATTAAAATGTTACATTTTAGGGAATGGCATTTAATATAATTAAATTGTAACTCAGATTTCAATATATAAGCCATTAAAGGGACACTGAACCCAATTTTTTTCTTTTGTGATTCAGATACAGCATGCAATGTTAAGCAACTTTCTAATTTACTCCTATTATCAAATTGTCTTCATTCTCTTGGTATCTTTATTTGAAATGCAAGAATGTAAGTTTTGATGCCGGCCCATTTTTGGTGAACAAACTGGGTTGTTCTTGCTGATTGGTGGATAAATCCACCCACCAATAAACAAGTGCTTTCAATGGTTCTGAATAAAAAAAAAATAGCTTAGATGCCTTCTTTTTCAAATAAAGAAAGCAAGAGAACGAAGAAAAATTAATAATAGGAGTACATTAGAAAGTTGCTTAAAATTGCATGCTCTATCTGAATCACGAAAGTAAAAATTTGGGTTCAGTGTCCCTTTAATCAAAAGGCTTTCGTTTACATATATACATTTTTGAAAATCTAGACATTGATATCTCATGATTGACTGATAACCATTTGCTCACTACTTTTTTTTTATTTTTTTATAAATTACATTAAATTAATTAAAAAATGTAACTATTGAAATCAAGGATGTAAATTTAAAAAAAAATTGCAATTATATGTTATCACATACTTTTATTATATAATATATATATATATATATATATATATATATATATATATATATATATATATATATATATATATATATATATATATATATTATTATTATTATCATCAGGTATTTTTAGAGCGCCAACAGGTTCCACAGCGCTATGAACATGGGTGGTATATAAAAAACGATTACAGGGATCAAATGGTTGAAGAGTCCTGCCGAGAGTTGCACTGTTGTAGTCGGCTCTTGTGAAGGTGGACTACAAACAGCTGGGCTCATAGGCTTACATGCGATGTGGTTTAAGGGGATAGCAGTGGAGATAGGAAGGTTATTGTAGGTTGTAAGTGTCCCTGAATAGTAGAGTCTTCAGGGAGCACTTGAAGCTTTTAAAACTAGGGGAGATTCTTGTGGAGTGAGGTAGAGAGTCTTGAGAAATCTTGTAGACGGGAATGTGAGGAGGTAACAAGAGAGGAGGAGAGTAGGAGATCATGAGCGGAGCGAAGGGGGCGGGAGGGAGAATATCTGGAGACAAGGTCTAAGATGTAGGGGGGAGCAATGCAATTGAGGGCTTTGTGTGTCAGAGTGAGAATTTTGTGTTTATCCTAGAGGCAAGAGGAAGCCAGTGAAGGGATTGGCAGAGAGGTGCGGCAGATGAAAAGCGACGTACAAGGAAGATGAGCCTGGCAGAGGCATTCATTATGTATTGCAAAGGAGCTAGGTGGCAGCTAGGGAGACCAGATAGTATAGAGTTGCAGTAGTCGAGGCGGGAAAGGATGAGAGAGTGGATTAAAATCTTTGTTGTGTCTTGTGTAAGGAAATGTGTAATTTTAGCGATGTTTTTAAGGTGGAAGAGGCAAGCTTTAGCCAAGGACTGAATGTGAGGAGTGAAAAAAAGAGTCAAGTGTGACCCTAAGACATCGGGCATGTGAGGTTGGGGTAATGATGGAGTTGTCAACAGTTATAGAGACATGGGTGGTGGAGATTTTTGAAGAAGTGGGGAAAATAAGGAGCTCAGTTTTGGAGAGATTTAGCTTGAGGCAGTGAGAGGACATCCAAGATGAGTTATGGGAGAGACAGTTAGTGACATGGGTTAGCAAGAAAGGAGATAATTCTGGTGCAGAGAGGTAGATTTGTATATCCTTGGCATACAAATGATAATGAAACTCGTGGGACTTTATTAAGGAACCTAGTGAGGATGTGTAGATTGAGAAGAGAAGGGGACCGAGGACAGAGCCTTGCGGTACCCCAACAGAAAGAGGTAACGGGGCAGAGGATACCCCAGAGAAGGCTACACTAAAGGTACGGTTTGACAGATAGGAAGAGAACCAAGAGAGAGCTGTGTCACAGATGCCGAAGGATTGGAGGGTATAGAGGAAAAGAGGGTGATCAATAATGTCAAAGGTGCAGGTACAGATCAAGGAGGATAAGTAGAGAAAAGTGGCCTTTTGATTTTGCTGTAAGTAGGTCATTGGTAACCTTAGCAATTGCTGTCTCTGTTGAGTGAAGGGGGCAAAATCCAGATTGCAGTAGGGTCAAGGAGGGAGTTTAATGTAAGGAAATGGGATAGACATGCATATACTAGCTTTTCAAGAAGCTTTGAGGCAAGAGGTAGTTGGGAAATAGGGCGGTAGTTGGATGGGGAGGTTGGATCAAGAGAAGGTTTTTTGAGGATAGGTGTGACTAATGCATGTTTAAGAGATGTGGGAACTATACCAGTGCTTAGGGAGAGGTTGAAGATGTGTGTGAGTATAGGGTAAGGGTAGAAGAGAGGGAGGAGAGTAGTTGTGAGGGGATGGGGTCGAGGGGACAGGTAGTGAGGTGAGAGGATAGTATAAGGGCAGAAACTTCATTAGGGGCAAAAGAGCTAAAATTATGGCTATGTGAGTTTTGGATGATTTTGAGCTTTTGAGGGGGTGGGAGACTGGTAGTATGTTTAGAGCTGATTTCAGTTCTAATGGAGTCAAGTTTGTTGTTGAAGTAGCTGGCAAAATCTTGGGCTGAGAGAGAAGTTGTGGGAGGTGGGGGTGGGCGGAGAAGAGTATTGAATGTGGAGAACAGACGTTTTGGGTTTGAAGAAAGAGTAGAGATAGGAGTAGAGAAGTAGTGTTGCTTATATAGATTAAGGGCAGAATAGTAAGAGTTCAAGATGAACTTATAGTGAAGAAAGTCAGCAGAACTCCGAGATTTCCTCCAGTGTCGCTCAACAGTATGGGAACATCTGTATAGGTACCATGTCAGAGGAGTATGCCAGGGCAGAGGATGAGTGTATGTTTTCCGAGCTATGGTAGGTGGGGCCAGGTTATCAAGTACTGATGTAAGGGTGGAGTTATAGTGGAAGATGGATTCATCAGGACAGGAAAAGGAGGGGATGGAAGAGAGAAGAGGTTCGAGAGAGCTAGCGAGCTGTTGCTGATCTAATGATTTGATTCTTCTGTGAAGTTTAGTGTGGGGGGGTAGAAGGAGGGAGAGTTGTAGGGAGGGAGGTGTTGGTACAAGTGAGTAGGTGGTGTTCAGAAAGAGGAAAAGGTGAGTTTGTGAAGTTTGAGATAGTGCATCGATAACTGAAAATCAGATCAAGGGAGTGACCATCTTTGTGAGTGGGAGAGTCAGTCCATTGTGACAGGCCGAAAGAGGAAGTGAGAGGAAGAAGTTGTTTTGCAGAGGAGGCAGTGGGATTATCAACAGGGAGGTTGAAGACACCGAGAATGAGGGCAGGGGTATCTGAGGAAAGAAAGTAATGTAGCCAGGCGGCAAAGTGATCTAGAATGAAGAAAATGTGAGGGAAGAGAAGGGATGTATTTGTTGAAAGGTGCAACGAGAGGAAATAAAAATACCAACACCACCTCCTTGTCTATTGTCAGACCTAGGAGTGTGTCTGAAGTGGGGACCCCCATGTGACAGTGCAGCAGAGGAAGCAGTGTCTGAAGGAGAGAGCCAGGTTTCTGTGAGAGCCAGAAGATTGAGAGAGTGGGAGATAAAGAGGTCATGGATAGAAGTGAGCTTGTTGCAAACAGAGCGAGAGTTCCTAAGTGCACAAGTGAAGGGGGGTGGTGGCTTTAGAGAGGAAAAGGAATGAGATTAGGGTTACCAGAGTTTTGTTTTTGAAGTCTATTGAAGGGTACACATTGGTGCGCAAGTCAAGAAAAATGTGGGGGACCAGGATTAGGGGAGATGTCGCTAGCAGCTAGTATGAGCAAGAGAGAGAGTGACATGAGATGAGATGTGGATTTGCAGTAGTGAGACTGTTTTTGTGATGAGTTGCAAGTGGGAAAGAGCGTCTTTAGGAATGTGTAAAGTTCATGAATACAGAAGTAAAGTGAGGTTAAGAGATGGACTAATAAGCAGTTCAGGTGGTGAGGGGTAAGGAGTAAATGAATAAAGTAGTTTGATAAACAGACAAGAGGTGGCAAAAAGGAATATGAAAATATTTAGCATTTTTACAAAATAGTCAGACACTATATAAAACTCAGTATAAAAACAGAACTTGCCTTATCCCTTGTCCAATCCTTGTCCAATTCTTGTATAATTCGTTGTTCCTCACTTATAAATGTTTACTTAAGAGATGTGAACATATGATCTTACAATATTGCTACCTAAGCCTCTATTGCTACCCCTGCATTGCTTTCCCCATAGCAGTATTTAAATTTATAGGCCAGCACATTCAGCTGAATGCAATAAATTAGTTAATGACCTGATCAAAGACAGTCAAAAGGCCAATTGGGAAAATTTGATTCAGGGTGAGATAAGTTAAAAATAACAGACAATATAATTTGGGGGAGGCTGTGGTTAAACCATTAGTGAAATTATAAATTTAGAAATTAAAACAAGTATTTGCAAGGTTTGAACATCACATAGATAAAGGCAAGAAATCAGCAGGGTAAATACATAATTAATTATACAGACAAATGCAAAAAGAGAGGCTTACAATAAAGATGACACAAAAAACAGGGCAAATTGGCAGGATTTGAATGCAGGGACCCAATTCACATACCAAAGAGAGACTTGTAGTACAAATGACACAGAAACAGGAAAAATTGGCAGGATTTGAATGCAGGGACCCAATTCACATACCAAAGAGAGACTTGTAGTACAAATGACACAGAAACAGGGGAAATTGGCAGGGTTTGAATGCAGGGACCCAATTCACATACTAAAGAGAGACTTGTAGTTCAAATGACACAAAAACAGGGAAATTGGCAGGATTTGAATGCAGGGACCCAATTCACATACCAAAGAGAGACTTGTAGTACAAATGACACAGAAACAGGGGAAATTGGCAGAATTTTAATGCAGGGACCCAATTCACATACAAAAGAGAGACTTGTAGTACAAATGACACAGAAACAGGGAACATTAGCAGGATTTGAATACAGGGACCCAATTCACATACCAAAGAGAGAATTGTAGTACAAATGACACAGAAACAGGGAAAATTGGCAGGATTTGAATGCAGAGACCCAATTCACATACCAAATAGAGACTTGTAGTACAAATAACACAGAAACAGGGAAAATTGGCAGGATTTGAATGCAGGGACCCAATTCACATTCCAAAGAGAGACTTGTAGTACAAATGACACAGAAACAGGGAAAATTGGCAGGATTTGACTGCAGGGACCCAATTCACATACCAAAGAGTGACTTGTAGTACAAATGACACAGAAACAGGGAGATTTGGCAGGATTTTAATGCAGGGACCCAATTCACATACCAAAGAGAGACTTGTAGTACAAATGACACAGGAACAGGGAAAATTGGCAGGATTTGACTGCAGGGACCCAATTCACATACCAAAGAGAGACTTGTAGTACAAATGATACAGAAACAGGGAAAATTTGCAGGATTTAAATGTAGGGACCCAATTCACATACCAAAGAGAGACTTGTAGTACAAATAATTATTTGTTGTTCCTCACTTATAAATGTTCACTTAAGAAATGTGAACAGATGATCTTACAATATTGCTACCTAAGCCTATATATATTGTTGTATTGAAAAAATGTAATTAACTCAGGTGTGATCTTGGATCTAAGCCTCTACAGACTACACAGTTATTTAACTACTTTAGACAGACTTTCATTTTATCCAATCAGTGCTTATTCCTATATAAATGCACTTGCTGGAGAACATTGTTATCTATATGACTCACATGAAATATCAATATAAATTTTATAAAAAATTTGAAAAAACAGACATCATTTTTGACTTCCTTCAAGCTAAAATAAATTTTCATATGAACAACCAAGGTTTTGCATTCAAATAATAATTAAAATAGAACAAAGAACAAATTTAGATTCAATATAATTTTATATTGCTGGAAAAATTGAATACATATATATTTATATTTATAAATTTGCATTATAAACCAAAACTAATCTGTTGTTGACTGGCCCTTTAAGCACTTTTTGCATAAAATTACATACTATACAAATAAATGGCAATTCTGCCCAATCAGGAAAGGATGAAAAAGAAGATAATAAAAATATTTAAAACATCTATTATTATAATTTTTTTCATTAAGAGATATAATACTGTGTATAAAAGGTAATAACAACAAAGTAACGGCTAGATTACGAGTTTTGCGTTATGAGTAAAAAAGCAGCGTTAAGACTCATAACGCTGCTTTTTTACTACCGCTGCTATTACGAGTCTTGTAGGTACAGCTTTCCCGCACACTTTTTTTGACCGTACCGCAAATGAACTTACGCAATTTTCGTAAAGTCTTTTTTCAATGGGACTTCCATAGCGCCGATATTACAAGCTTTTTTTGGAGGCTAAAAAGTGAGCGGTACAGCCTATCCCGCAAGATTCGTAACGCATTCTAAAGTCAGTAGTTTTGAGTTTTACACTACAAAGCTGTAGCATAAAACTCATAATTAAAGTGCTAAAAAGTACACTAACACCCATAAACTACCTATTAACCCCCAAACCGAGGCCCTCCTGCATCGCAAACACTAAAATAAAATTATTAACCCCTAATCTGCCGCTCGGGACATCACCACCACTATAATAAACATATTAACCCCTAAACCGCCACACTCCCGCATTGCAAACACTAGTTAAATATTATTAATCCCTAATCTGCCGCCCATAACATCGCGGCCACCTACCTACATTTATTAACCCCTAATCTGCTCCCCTCAACGTCACCGCCACTATACTAAATTTACTAACCCCTAAACCTAAGTCTAACCCTAACACCCCCTAACTTAAATATAATTAAAATAAATCCAAATAAAGCTTAATATCATTACATAAATAATTCCTATTTAAAACTAAATACTTACCTATAAAATAAACCCTAAACTAGCTACAATATAACTAATAGTTACACTGTATCTAGTTTAGGGTTTATTTTTATTTTACAGGCAGGTTTGTATTTATTTTAACTAGGTAGAATAGTTACTAAATAGTTATTAACTATTTACTAACTACCTAGCTAAAATAAATACAAATTTACCTGTAAATTTCCAGAGCGGCAGATTAGGAGTTAATAAGTATAATGTAGGTGTCGGCGATGTCGGGGGCGGCAGATTAGGGGTTAATAAGTGTAAGATTAAGGGTGTTTAGACTCTGGGTTTATGTTAGGGTGTTAGGTGTAAACATAAATTTTGTTTCCCCATAGGAATCAATGGGGCTGTGTTACTGAGCTTTACTCTGCTTTATTGCAGGTGTTAGGCTTTTTTTCAGCCGGCTCTCCCCATTGATGTCTAAATATTTACCTATAAAATAAACCCTAAGCTAGCTACAATATAACTAATAGTAACACTGTAGCTAGCTTAGGGTTTATTTTTATGTTACAGGCAGGTTTTGTTATTAACTATTTACTAACTACCTAGCTAAAATAAATACAAATTTACCTGTAAATTTCCGGAGCGGCAGATTAGGGGTTAATAAGTATAATGTAGGTGTCGGCAATGTCGGGGGGTGGCAGATTAGACTCGGGGTTCATGTTAGGGTGTTAGGTGTAAAGATAAATTTTGTTTCCCCATAGGAATCAATGGGGCTGCGTTACTGAGCTTAATGCTGCTTTATTGCAGGTGTTAGGCTTTTTTTCAGCCGGCTATCCCCATTGATGTCTATGGGGAAATCGTGCACGAGCACGTACAACCAACGCACCGCTGACTTAAGCAGCGCTGGTATTGGAGTGCGGTATGGAGCACAACTTTGCTCTACGCTCACTTCTTGTCTTTTATAAAAACCTGTAATACCAGCGCTGTAGGTAAGTAAGCGGTGACAATAACGTGCAAGTTAGCACCGCACTCCTCATAACGCAAAACTTGTAATCTAGCCATAAGAAAATTAATTTTCAATAGAAGAGATTTTTTAGTTGATTTAAATATAAACATTCAAACTGCCTCATAAAAATTGAGCAATATAGGGCTTATATGTGGAACATGCTAAATTGAAACCAAATTCCATGTTGTTGTTTTTTTTAAATGTATACCAAATGAAAAATTGATTAATGTAATTTTAAAGAGGTTATAAGAAGCTTTAAAAAATGTAATTAATTTTTTAAATTAAGACATTCTTCAAAAGATAGAAATGGGCTCCATGTACGAAGCAGCAAAAGTTGCTCCTTAACACAATGGTTGGTCATATGTGACAGATAATATTCGGATCACTCAGAAATTTTTAGGAGAAAAAAATTGGTCTAATGCAAAAATGTCCATAAATTTACATATGTGTCCGGTCAGATAAATCATCACTTATACGAATCCAGATACTCTTTTTACGATGACTGGAAGTTTGCTTTGCACAACAATCGAATAAGTAATCATAACAGTCCAGTACCATATCAACAAGAACCAGGTTCTGCTGGTGTGGATTTTTGGATTTGGTTGTGTGCGAATCTGATCCTGAAGTTGCCATACTTAATTTAAGAATAATAAATATATAAGCTAGAAATGCTTCAGGTATAATAAATGTTCTGTTTGCAAAATTACATAAAGTGGACTTTATATAGTGCAGAAATAACTTCCTGCAACAAATGTGACGTCTCTGACACCTTACAGTCACGTGGGACAAACATTGAAAAGACTGACCACAATTTGATAATGGAAGTATACTGGATCAGTTTAATTTTGACTTTAGTGTTCCTTTAACATAACAAATCAGGCATGTGAATATTTGACAATAACACACATTTACAGAACTCCTTTTGCAAACCTGTTTCCATAGTAAAACTGTAATTATAGTTTTTCCGCATTACTAATGTTCTCCTTCACAGTGTGACATGTGACGTTTTGTGCAATTTTAAGGGACATTAAAGTCAAAATTATGAGATAGAGAATGGAATTTTAATCAACCTTTCAAATAACTTTTATTATCAAATTTGCTTAATTTTCTTGGTATCCTTTGTTGAAAAAAATACCTAGGTAGGCTCAGAAGCACTAATGCCCTTCTGTGAGCTACATGCTGATTGTTGTCTGTACATACTGTATATATATATATATATATATATATATATATATATATATACCTTTTGTAATTGGCTCATCTGATGTGTTCCGCTAGTTCTCATAAGTGCATTGCTGCTCCTTCAACCAAGTTACCAAGAGAATGAAGCAACTAATACTAGAAGTAAACTGGAAAGTTGTTTAAAATGTTCTGAATCATAAAAGACAAATTTTGGGTTTCATGTTTGTTTAACACAGGAAAGTAGGTTGGATGTAGGGGATTACTTGGTGGGGATCGGGTCATGCATTGGATTAATAGCAATGGGTAATGGGTCATCCAAAGGGTTACAAGCTGTCTTTTGGGCAATGTTACCTGTGGTTAGGGTTGCAGTGGGATAAGGCCATAATTAGTGATTTTGTGCTATACTACTGGTATCTATCTATCTGTCTGTCTTTCTGTCTATAGGTTGTTTGTCTATCTCTTGCTCTGTCTATCCGTCAAGTGGGTAGTTGGGTTCTGCTGCTTGCTCACTAGTGATGTCGCGAATAGTTCGCCGGCGAATAGTTCCCGATGAACATAGCATGTTCGCGTTCACCGCGGCGGGTGAACATATGCGATGTTCGATCCACACCCTATTCATCATCATTGAGTAATACTTTGACCCTCTACCTCACAGTCAGAAGACACATTCTAGCCAATCACCAGCAGACACTCCCTCCCAGACCCTCCTACCTCCTGGACAGCATCCATTTTAGATAAATTTGGAAGCTGCATTCTTAGGGAGAGGAGGGACAGTGTAGCTGCTGCTGATTAATAGGGAAATCTATAGCTAGGCTAGTGTATTCAGTGTCCACTACAGTCCTGAAGGACTCATCTGATCTCTGCTGTAAGGACAGCACCCCAAAAAGCCCTTTTTAGGGCTGCTTTTTTTTTCCTGTGTAATCTAATGCAGTTGCCTGCCTGCCAGCGTGTGTGTCAGGCTCACAGAGTATACTGTGCCCACTTGCCCAGTGCCACCACTCATAGCTGGTGTAACAGTAGTGTAAATTTAAATAAAAAAAACTTTTTTGACTGTGAAACATCAGTCTGCTTGTGTAATCTAATTGCAGTTGCCTGCTTGCCAGCGTGTGTGCCAGGCCCACTTGCCCAGTGCCACCACTCATATCTGGTGTAACAGTAGTGTAAATTTAAAAAAAAAAACTTTTTTGACTGTGAAACATCAGTCTGCTAGTGTAATCTAATTGCAGTTGCCTGCCTGCCAGCGTGTGTGCCAGGCTCACAGCGTATACTGTGCCCACTTGCCCAGTGCCACCACTCATATCTGGTGTAACAGTAGTGTAAATTAAAAAAAACAACTTTTTTGACTGTGAAACATCAGTCTGCTTGTATAATCTAATTGCAGTTGCCTGCCTGCCAGCGTGTGTGTCAGGCTCACAGCGTATACTGTGCCCACTTGCCCAGTGGCACCACTCATATCTTGTTTAATAGTAGTGTAAGTGTACATTTAAAAAAATATGACAGGCAGAGGCAGGCCACCCCGCAGGTGCCATCGTGGTCGTGGTGCTGTGATTCCCTTTGGCCTTAGAATAATGCCCAGTGTTCAGAGGCCACGTACCATAAACTCGAAAAGTTCTGAGGACATAGTTGACTTTTTAACACAGGACACCCAATCTTCTATAGCTTCCGCTCCGAACCTTGATGCACCATCCTCCTCCAGCTTATCTGCGGGCAGCACCTCTCAAGTTACCACTCGCCTGCCTGCCGCCACCACCAACACTAGTACTACAGCCACTTCACTTGATCTGTCAGAGGAGTTATTTACACATAAGTTGGAAGAAATGAGTGATGCGCAACCATCATTGACAGAGGATGTAGATAACAGTGATATGTCTCAGTCAGGCAGCATTACACACATGGATGTATGGTGTTTTAAGGTGATGATGTTGTACCCGCTGCTGCTTCCTTTGTTGATTTGTCAGATACAAGTGAAGCGGTTGATGATGATGATGCTTCCGTGGATGTCACGTGGGTGCCCGCTAGAAGAGAAGAAGAACAGGGGGAAAGTTCAGATGGGGAGACAGAGAGGAGGAAGAGGAGACGAGTTGGAAGCAGGGGGAGGTCTTTGCAAGGAGCTAGTGGCACAATCAGACAGCATGCATCGGCACCCGGGGTCAGCCAGACAGCACGTCAATCAACGCATGCTGTTGCCACCACCAGAATGCTGTCATCGCAGAGCTCAGCAGTGTGGCATTTTTTTTGTGTGTCTGCCTCTGACAACAGCGATGCCATTTGCAACCTGTGCCAAAAGAAACTGAGTCGTGGGAAGTCCAACACCCACCTAGGTACAACTGCTTTGCGAAGGCACATGATCGCACATCACAAACGCCTATGGGATCAACACATGAGTACATGCAGCACACAAACTCAAAGCCGCCATCCTCCTCCTGGTCCAGCATCTTCAGCCACGTCAACCACTGCTGTCCTCCTTGCCCGCTCTCAACCATCCGCCACTCTGTCTGTCTTCCGGAGTAGTTCCTGCTCATCTGCCCACAGTCAGGTGTCTGTCAAGGACATGTTTGAGTGTAAGAAGCCAATGTCACAAAGTCACCCCCTTGCCCGGCGTCTGACAGCTGGCTTGTCTGAACTCTTAGCCCGCCAGCTTTTACCACACAAGCTGGTGGAGTCTGAGCTACAAAAAATTTGTAGCTATTGGGACACCGCAGTGGAAGGTACCGGCCGAAATTTCTTTGCACAAAAGGCAATCCCCAACCTGTACTCGATTGTGCGAAAGGAAGTAATGGCATGTCTGGCACACAGTGTTGGGGCAAGGGTCCATCTGACCACTGATAGCTGGTCTGCAAAGCATGGTCAGGGCAGGTATATCACCTACACTGCGCATTGGGTAAATCTGCTGACGGCTGCCAAGCATGGAATGCGTGGCTCTGCAGAAGAGTTGGTGACACCGCCACGACTTGCAGGCAGGCCTGCTGCCACCTCCTCTACTCCTCCTACTCCATCCTCTTCCATAACCTCCTCGGCTGAGTCCTCTTGTGCTGCTGCGTCTTGCTCCACATCAACGGCACCTCCCAGCTCCCCAGGTACTATTCCACATCCCGGATACGGCAGTGTCACGCCGTCTTGGGGTTGACTTGCCTGAAAGCAGAGAGTCACACCGGACCAGCACTCCTGTCCTCCCTGAACACACAGGTGGATCAGTGGCTGACTCCGCACCAACTGGAGATCGGCAAAGTGGTTTCTGACAACGGAAGTAATTTGGTGGCGGCATTGAAATTGGGCAAGTTGACACATGTGCCGTGCATGGCACATGTGTGTAATCTGATCGTACAACGCTTTGTGCATGAGTACCCAGGCTTACAGGACGTCCTGAAGCAGGCCAGGAAGGTGTGTGGCCATTTCAGGTGTTCCTACACGGCCATGGCGCAGTTTTCAGATATCCAGCGGCGAAACAACATGCCAGTGAGGCGCTTGATTTGCGACAGCACGACACGTTGAAATTAAACACTCCTAATGTTCGACCGCCTGCTCCAACAAGAAAAAGCCATTAACGAGTATTTGTATGACCGGGGTGCTAGGACAGCCTCTGCGGAGCTGGGAATTTTTTTGCCACGTTACTGGACGCTCATGCGCAATGCCTGTAGGCTCATGCGTCCTTTTGAGGAGGTGACAAACCTAGTTAGTCGCACCAAAGGCACCATCAGCGACATCATACCATTTGTTTTCTTCCTGGAGTGTGCCCTGCGAAGAGTGCTGGATCAGGCTGTAGATGAGCGTGAAGAGGAAGAGTTATGGTCACCATCACCACCAGAAACAGCCTTTTCAGCATCGCTTGCTGGGACCAGCGGCAACACTGGAAGAGAATTGTGAGGAAGAGGAGTCAGAGGAGGAATGTGGCTTTGAGGAGGAGGAGGAAGACCAACCACAACAGGCATCCAGGGTGCTCTTTGTCACCTATCTGGTACCCGTGGTGTTGTACGTGGCTGGGGGGAAGAAGATACCTTCAGTGAGATCACTGAGGATGAGGAACGGGACATGAGTAGCTCGGCATCCAACCTTGTGCAAATGGGGTCTTTCATGCTGTCGTGCCTGTTGAGGGATCCTCGTATAAAAAGCTGAAGGAGAACGACCTGTACTGGGTGTCCACACTACTAGACCCCCGGTATAAGCATAAAGTGACTGAAATGTTACCGAATTATGGCAAGTCGGAAAGGATGCAGCAGTTCAAAAATAAATTAAAAAGTATGCTTTACACAGCGTATAAGGGTGATGTCACAGCACAACAGGAATCTAACAGGGGAAGAGGTGAAAGTAATCCTCCGACTCCCACGACCACGCCGGCAAGGACAGGACACTTTACAGACGTGTTGTTGATGGTGGACATGCGGAGCTTTTTAAGTCCTATGCATCGCCACAGCCCTTCGGGGTCCACCCTCAGAGAATGACTCGACCGACAGGTAGCAGACTACCTTGCCTTAACTGCAGATCTCGACACTCTGAGGAGCGATGAACCCCTTGACTACTGGGTGTGCAGGCTTGACCTGTGGCCTGAGCTATCCCAATTTGCAATAGAACTTCTGGCCTGCCCCGCTTCAAGTGTCCTGTCAGAAAGGACCTTCAGTGCAGCAGGAGGTATTGTCACTGAGAAGAGAAGTCGCCTAGGTCAAAAAAGTCTAGATTACCTCACCTTTATTAAGATGAATGAGGGATGGATCCCGAAGGGACTGACATTGGGTGATACATTTGAGTAAAAAAGGCCTGATGAGATGAGCTGCCTTGGGCTAAAAATGGTCCACACGCTGCTGTATTTTATCTTCGAATGCCGGATGACTTGCGTGACTTATCCGCCACCAACTAGGGTTCAAGCCGCAATGTTTTAGGGCACTTTCTGCCTGAGAAACAAACATCAATTTTTCTTCAACAATACCTAATTTTTCAGGCATGTGTACATGCCAAATTTTTCTGGCCTCTGGTGCTGCACTGTGGCTTCAAAAACCAAACTAAAAAGAAGGCACGTAACAGGGATTAAACTGATAGGAATAGTACTACTTAACACACAACTCCTATCTGGTGGTATATTAGATTGCACACGCAGTGCCCCAAATTTGAAGTAGGAGGACCGACCAAGCATCTTTTTCCATCTCCCGGTTCCTAAAATCCATGCCATATACACGTCCCCTGATAGGGGACGTAACAGGGATTAAACTGATAAGAATAGTACTACTTAACACACCACTCATATCTGGTGGCACAGTAGATTGCACGCGCAGTGCCCCAAATTTGAAGTAGGAGGACCGACCAAGCATCTTTTTCCATCTCCCGGTTCCTAAAATCCATGCCATATACAAGTCCCCGGATATGGGACGTAACAGGGATTAAACTGATAAGAATAGTACTACTTAACACACCACTCATATCTGGTGGCACAGTAGATTGCATGCGCAGTGCCCCAAATTTGAAGTAGGAGGACCGACCAAGCATCTTTTTCCATCTCCCGGTTCCTAAAATCCATGCCATATACACGTCCCCTGATAGGGGACGTAACAGGGATTAAACTGATAAGACTAGTACTACTTTAACACACCTTATAATAACACAGAGAGAGGCAACGCAGAGAGAGGAGTCTGAAGAAGAGGAGTCAGAGGAGGAAGGTGGCTTTGAGGAGGTGGAAGACCAAACACAGCAGGTGTCCCAGGGGGCTTGTTGTCACCTTTCGGGGACCCTTGGTGTTGTACGTGGCTGGGTGGAGGAAGAGACCTTCAATGACATCAGTGAGGACAAGGAACGGGACATGGCTAGCTTGGTATCCAACCTTGTGCAAATGGGGAGTTTGCGGTTGTGCAAATGGACTGTTTGCGGTTGTTTGCGGTGCGTTAAACGGGGAGTTTGGTCTGTCACTGTGAAGCGGGTGTAACTTTTACACTACCTGATCGATACAACATCATACTTGATGTGTTAAAGCACGTTATTCAAAACAATTTAGGAATGTTAGGTGATTTATGCCCTTTATGGATTAAAACCAGACTCTGCATCAACTAAGTAATTTTCCATGGGAGTTTTGCCATGGATCCCCCTCCGGCACGCCACAGTCCAGGTGTTAGTCCCCTTGAAACAACTTTCCCATCACTATTGTGGCCAGAAAGAGTCCCTGTGGGTTTTAAAATTTGCCTGCCCATTGAAGTCAATGGGGGTTCGCCCGGTTCGCCGGTTCGCAAACTTGTGGGAGTTCGTGTTCGCAGTTCGCGAATCCAAATTTTTAGGTTCGCGACATCACTATTGCTCACACATTTCTGAAAGAAATTATTCTTTTTATCAAATATCACACTTTACAAATAAGTGTAAAATTGTGAGCTTTAACTACGCCTTGACAAGGTTAAAACACCAAGAGAATAAATACTCTGTAGTCAAATAATTGGTGACCACAGATAAAGGATATGTTTGAGCCTTTTCATTAAACTGTAAGAAGGTGGCACCTGCAAACAAATCCTGAGATTTGTATTCTTTCAGCCAGTTAATCACCGGCTGGGTGGAGGAAAATAATAGGCCTATGTATTTATCCTGATTATAAATTATAGTATTTACCTTCTTATTGTGATTTCAGAATTGCTAGCTGGGGTCAATGACTTTAGAAATATGAAACAGAGCCAAAACCATGCATGCTTAATGCAGAGAAAAATAGCAAAATACCTTTTTAATACATTTTCATTCAACTGCAACTGAAAAATTAACAATGTACAGTGAATTTTGCATATAGCTTGTTCTAGACCTTATAATTGTAGGGAACTAACAAATATTGAAAAAACAACATCAAAAGGTTGCGTTGAATATGCAGATTGTCCCCACAAATTTGTCTCTTTTTATACTACAATCCTCATTTTGTGTAATAACTTTTGCAGTCCTGAGAGCACCTGGAAACATTTTCTTCTATACTGCATTTGTAGCCTAGTTGTCCCCTGCAGCCACTGGCTTGCTTACTGCCTGGGGCATAATGACAAGGGACCTACAGTCTCTTTTCATTATATGAGTCATTAAGCATTGGTGTCTGTTAGTGAAGTTGTTGCTTAGGGAAATGCTCCTTATTCTGGGGTTTGGTGCTCCTATTGAGCCATTTATCTCAGCAGCCACACCACAAGGTGGTGTAAATGTCCTCCTGTTTAAAAGAGGAGAATCGGTCATTTTTTAAATGTAGGACGCAAATGATGACTCTGGGATAAGTAATGGACTGATATCATAGACTCCAGGTTTTATGGTAGGATAATATTATAGAGCTGTCTCCCTCTGGATTACTTGAGGGAGTGATCAAAGAAGTTAATTTGAAAAAGTGGATTTTTTTTTCAAATTCAAAGCCATGCTAATTTTTTAGAAACCCTGCTTATCACAAATGAACACCCTCTCTGTCTGGGTACAAGTCAATATAGTTATTTCAACCCACAGGAACATTTTTATAGGTGCTTGTCACTAGACCTAGATACCATGAAAACAATCCCCCCCCCAAAAAAAAAAAATAATCAGAAATTGCCCAATTACTTTGGTGATTCATTGACCTGACTCTGACTTCTGGTTAGACGTATCCTGATTTTACCAATGGCTGTTAAATAAGCAAAACTATTCCTTTTCAAATAGGTTGTTTCTCATCACCTTTCTATGGTGGAGGTGAACACATTTATTTTGACTGATTCAGAGGCATATACAGTAGCTCCATTTATCATCATGCAGGTGGACGAGGTTTGCTGTCTTGAACCTTGCCTGCCCAGCCTCACTGCGAGTGGGCAGCAATTCGCTGCCTGCATTTTACATTGCACAAGCCACTGCTCTCTGCTCAAGTGCGGCCAAGAGGAGATGGAGAGGCTACGTACCAGCGGTTTTAAGACCTTAATTAGCATTTCAGGCTCTCTCATGCAAAACTTAAATGCAGTTTAAGAAATGAAACCCATAGTTTCAGAGCCCCCCTTATTTATTTTCCTATATCTGGCTTCTAATAGGTTAGACAAGTGATACAGTTAAATGTATTTAAAAAAAAAAAAAAAGATTCTCCTTTCTCCAACATTGGTGTGTCCGGTCCACGGCGTCATCCTTACTTGTGGGAATATCTCTTCCCCAACAGGAAATGGCAAAGAGTCCCAGCAAAGCTGTCCATATAGTCCCTCCTAGGCTCCGCCCCACCCCAGTCATTCTCTTTGCCGTTGCACGAGGCAACATCTCCACGGAGATGTTAAGAGTATGTGGTGTTTAGTTGTAGTTTTTTAATTCTACTATCAGAGTTTTGTTATTTTAAAATAGTTGCTGGTATGTACTATTTACTCTGAAACAGAAAAAGAAGATAGAGTTTCTGTTGTGAGAGGAAGATGATTTTAGCAGACAGTAACTAAAATCGTTTGCTGTTTCCACATAGGACTGTTGAGATGAAGTAACTTCAGTTGGGGGAAACAGTTAGCAGACTTTTCTGCTTAAGGTATGACTAGCCATATTTCTAACAAGACTGTGTAATGCTGGAAGGCTGTCATTTCCCCTCATGGGGACCGGTAAGGCCATTTTCTTAGTCTCAAACAGAATAAAGGGCTTAATATGGGCTATAAAACTGGTAGACCACTTTATGGGCATAAATCGACTGCTTTATTTGGGCATTTTATACATGTTTAAGCTTGTAATTCACACTTATAAGCTTGGGGAACGTTTCGTTAAAACGTCAGGCACTGTGTTAGACACCTTTCCACAGGAAGGGCCTTCCCAGTTGTAGGCTGAGCCTCATTTTTTTGCGCCATTACTGCCAGTTTACTTTGAGAGCAAGACATGCAGATGCATGTGTGAGGATCTGAAAGTAGTTGGAAATATTTCCTAGAAGGCTTCATCTGGTATCGTATTCCCCCCTGGGGTTTGTAAAGTCGCAGCAAAGGGCTGTAGCTGGGACTGTAGAAGGGGTTTAAAACAGTAACCGGCTCCGTTTCTTTATTTTAAGGGTTAAAGCTCTGAAAATTGGTATGCAAATATTTTGAATGCTTTAAGACACTGTGGTGAAAAATTTGGTAAATTTTGAACAATTCCTTCATACTTTTTTCACATATTCAGTAATAAAGTGCGCACTGTTTAAAATTTAAAGCGACAGTAACGGTTTTGTTTTAAAACGGTTTATTTGTTCTTTTTTGACAAGTTAAAGCCTGTTTAACATGTCTGCACCTTCAGATAAGCTATGTTCTATATGTATGAAGATCAATGTGTGTGTCCCTTCAAAATTGTGTGATAATTGTGCCATAGCGTCCAAAAGCAAAGTAAGGACAGTATTGCACAGATAGTAAAGTTGCCCAAGGATGATTCATCAGATGAAGGGAGTAGAAATAGTTCCTACATCATCTCCTTCTGGTGTCTACACCAGTTTTGCCCACGCAGGAGGCCCCTAGTACTTCTAGGCGCGCCAATGCTTATTAACTATGCAACAATTAACGGCAGTAATGGATAAGCTCCATAGCAAATATTTTATCCAAAATGCCTGCATATCATAGGAAAGCGCGATTGCTCTGGTTTTAAACACTGTAAGCAGGAGGGCGCTGAATGATAAGTGCTCTGTCATACCCTCACACTAATCTGAAGGGGGTCATGAGGGAGGTTTTGTCGGATGGGAAATTTCAGATTCAGGTAAAATTTCTCAACAGGCAGAACCTGAGTGTTGTGACATTTAAATTTAAATTAGAGCATCTCTGCGCACTGCTTAAGGAGGTGTTTATCTACTCTGGATGATTGTGACAACCTGGGTCATTCCAGAAAAATTATGCAAGATGGACAAGTTCCTAGAGGTTCCGGTGCACCCTGCTCCTTTTCCTATACCCAACGGGTGGCGGATATAGTGAATAAGGAGTGGGAGAAGCCCGGCATACCTTTTGTCCCCCTCCTATATTTTAAGAAATAATTCCTATTGTCGACCCCTAGAAAGGATTTATGGCAGACAGTCCCTAAGGTCGAGGGGGCAGTTTCTATGTTAAACAAGCGCACTACTATTCCTATCGAGGATAATTGTGCTTTCAAAGATCCTATGGAATAAAAAATGGAGGGTTTGCTTAAAAAGATTTTGTACAGCAAGGTTACCTCCTGCAGACCCATTTCGTGCATTGTTCCTGTCACTACGGCAGGGCGTGGTTCTGGTTCGAGGAACTAGAAAAGTCGCTCAGTAGAGAGACTCCGTATGAGGAGGTTGATGGACAGAGTTCACCGCACGTCAAGTTGGCTAATTCTTTTATTTTAGATGCCTGCTTTGCAACTAGCTTAATTCAGGTTGGGCAATTGTGGCGCGCAGAGCGCTTGGGGCTAAAGTCTTGGTCAGCGGATGTATTCTTCCAAGACCAAAATTGCTTAATATCCCCTTCAAGGGTAAGACTCTCTTTGGGCCAGAATTGAAAGAGATTATTTCAGACATCACTGGGGGAAAGGGACATGCCCTCCCACTAGATAGGCCTTTCAAAGCCAAGGAATAAGTCTAATTTTCGTTCCTTTCGCAATTTCAGGAGACGGGACCCGGCCTCTAACTCTGCATCCTCTAAACAAGAGGGTAATGCCTCTCAAACCAAAGCCAGCCTGGAAACCGGCGCAAGGGCCTGGAACAAGGGTAAGCAGGCCAAGAAGCCTGCTGCTGCTAACAAAACAGCATGAAGGGGGGGAAAGTAGCCCCCGATCCGGGGACCGGATCTAGTAGGGGGCAGACTCTCTCTCTTTGCTCAGGCTTGGGCAAGAGATGTTCAGGATCCCTGGACACTAGATATAGTTTCTCAGGGTTATCTTCTGGAATTCAAGGAACTACCTCCCAAGGGGAAGGTTCCACATGTCTCACTTATCCTCAAACCAAATAAAGGAGACAGGCATTCTTACATTGTGTAAGAAGGAACCTGTTAAAGATGGGAGTGATAAACCCAGTTCCAACCGGCGAACAAGGAAGGGATTTTACTCAAATCTGTTTGTAGTTCCCAAAAAGAGGGAACTTTCAGACCAATTCTTGATTTAAAGATCCTAAACAAATTTCTCAAATTCCCATGTTCAAAAGGAAACCATTCGAACGATTCTACCCACAATCCAGGAAGGTCAATTTATGACTACCGTGGATCTAAAGGATGCGTAACTACATATTCCTATCCACAAAGAACATCATCAGTTCCTAAGGGTTCGCCTTCTGACAAACATTACCAGTTTGTGGCCCTCCATTCGGGTTAGCCACTGCTCCAAGGATTTTCACAAGAGGTACTCGGATCCCTTCTAGCAGTTCTAAGACCAAGGGGCATTGCAGTAGTACCGTAAGCTTGGACGACATTCAATACAAGCGTCGTCTCTTTCAAAGGCAAAGGCTCACACAGACATCGTTCTGGCCTTTCTCAGATCTCACGGATGGAAGGTGAACATAGAAAAAAGTTCCCTGTCTCTGTCGACAAGAGTTCCCTTCTTGGGAACAATAATAGATTCTCTTAGAAATGAGATTGTCCTGACAGAAGTCAGAAAGTCAGAAACTTCTAAACGCTTGTCAAGTTCTTCATTCTATTCCTCGTCCTTCTAGCTCAGTGCAGTGGAAGTAGTAGGATTGATGGTTGCAGCAATGGACATAGTTTCCTTTTGTGCGAGATTCATCTAAGACCATTACAACTGTGCATAGCTGAAACAGTGGAATGTGGGGACTATACAGACTTGTCTCCAGTGATTCAAGTAGATCAGAAGACCAGAAGACTCACTCCGTTGGTGGCTAACCCTGGACCACCTGTCCCAGGGAATGAGCTTCCGCAGACCAGAGTGGGTCATCGTCACGACCGAGCGCCAGTCTAGTGGTCTGGGGCGCGGTCTGGGAATCCCTGAAAGCTCATGGACTATGGTCTCGGGAAGAGTCTCTTCTCCTGATAAACATCTGAACTGAGAGCGATAGTCAATGCTCTCAGGGCTGGCCTCAACTAGCTAAAGGCCTATTCATAAGATTCCAATCAGACAACATGACGACTGTTGCTTATATCAATCATCAGGGGGGGAACAAGGAGTTCCCTGGCGATGAAAGAAGTGACCAAAATAAATAAAATGGGGCAGAGGATCACTCCTGCCACCTATCTGCGATCGCACATCCCAGGTGTGGAAAACTGGGAGGGCGGATTATCTGAGTCGTCAGACATTCCATCCGGGGAGTGGGGGAACTCCACCCGGAGATCTTTGCCCAGTTGACTCAATTATGGGGCATTTCCAGAGTATGAATCTGATGGCGTCTCGTCAGAACTTCAAGGTTCCTTGCTACGGGTCCAGATCCAGGGATCCAAGGCAACTCTAGTGATGCACTAGTATCACCTTGGACCTTCAAACCTAGCCTATGTGTTTCCACCGTTTCCTCTCATTCCCAGGCTGGTAGCCAGGATCAAGCAGGAGAGGGCCTCGGTGATCTTGATAGCTCCTGCGTGGCCACGCAGGACTTGGTATGCAGACCTGGTGAATATGTCATCGGTGCCACCATGGAAACTACCTTTGAGACAGGATCTTCTTGTACAGGGTCCATTCAAACATCCAAATCTGGTCTCCCTCCAGCTGACGGCTTGGAAATTGAACGCTTGATTCTATCAAAGCGTGGGTTTTCAGATTCGGTGATAGATACTCTAGTTCAAGCCAGAAAACCGGTAACTAGAAAAATTTACCATAAAATATGGAAAAGATATATCTGCTGGTGTGAATCCAAGGGATTCTTATGGAATAAGATCAAAATCCCTAAGATCCTTTCCTTTCTACAAGAGGGTTTGGATAAAGGATTATCAGCGAGTTCTCTAAAGGGACAGATTTCTGCTTTATCTGTCTTATTACACAAACGACTGGCAGCTGTGCCAGATGTTCAAGCATTTGTTCAGGCTCTGGTTAGGATCAAGCCTGTTTACAGACCTTTGACTCCTCCCTGGAGTTTAAATCTAGTTCTTTCAGTTCTTCAAGGGTTCCGTTTGAACCTCTACATTCCGTAGATATTAAGTTGTTATCTTGGAAAGTTTTGTTTTGGTTTGCTATTTCTTCTGCTAGAAGAGTTTTTCTGAGTTATCTGCTCTGCAGTGTTCTCCGCCCTATCTGGTGTTCCATGCAGATAAGGTTGTTTTGCGTACTAAGCCTGTTTTCTTCCAAAGGTTGTTTCTAACAAAAATATTAACCAGGAAATAGTTGTTCCTTCTTTGTGTCCGAATCCAGTTTCAAAAGAAGGAACGTTTGTTACACAATTTAGACGTAGTCCGTGCTCTAGAAATTCTATTTAGTTAGCTACAAAAGAGTTCAGACAAACTTCTTCTCTGTTTGTCGTCTAGTTCTGTGAAAAGGAGAGGTCAAAAAAGCGACTTCTACCTCTCTGTTCCTTTTGGCTTAAAGAGCATCATCCGATTGGCTTACAGACTGCCGACGGGCAGCCTCCAGAAAGAATCACAGCTCACTCCACTAGGGCTGTGGCTTCCACATGGGGCCTTCAAGAACGAGGCTTCTGTTGATCAGGGATATGTAAGGCAGCGACTTGGTCTTCACTGCACACTTTTGCCAAATTTTTACAAATTTGATACTTTTGCTTCTTCAGAGGCTATTTTTGGGAGAAAGGTTTTTGCAAGCCGTGGTGCCTTCTGTTTAGGGTAACCTGATTTGCTCCCTCCATTCATCCGTGTCCTAAAGCTTTGGTATTGGTCCACAAGTAAGGATATGCCGTGGACCGGACACACCAATGTTGGAGAAAAACAGAATTTATGCTTACCTGATAAATTACTTTCTCCAACGGTGTGTCCGGTCCACGGCCCGCGCCTGGTTTTTTAATCAGGTTTGATGAATTATATTTCTCTAACTACAGTCACCAACGGCACCCTATAGTTTTCTCCTTTTTTTTCCTCCCTGTCCGTCGGGTCGAAATGACTGGGGTGGGCGGGGCCTAGGGAGGGACTATATGGACAGCTTTGCTGGGACTCTTTGCCATTTCCCTGTTGGGGAAGAGATATTCCCACAAGTAAGGCTGACGCCATGGACCGGACACACCGTTGGAGAAAGTAATTTATCAGGTAAGCATAATTCTGTTTTTTCTAGATAATTTCTTATTACCCTAGGAACTGTCAGTAAATGTCTGCTAAATATAAAGTAACAAACATATTTGGCTTTAAAAACACTGTTGAGATATTTTTAAAACTCATGTTGTACCCCTCATTAATTTTCACTCTGAATTGGGTTCAACTCATAATACTATTGTACAGGTAATATTACACTCATATTATTAAGAGTGATTAAATTATATATTGTATACCAGTAATTCCCAAAGTATGCAGTACTGGCACTGACGGGTGCAGAGGCATTACAAAGGGAGGCGCTAATAGGCACAAGAGGTGCAATGGGCTCTGGGATTACCATAGGGGCACTAGTAGTCAAGGAGTGGAA
Organism: Bombina bombina; assembly: GCF_027579735.1. Classification (NCBI taxonomy): domain Eukaryota; kingdom Metazoa; phylum Chordata; class Amphibia; order Anura; family Bombinatoridae; genus Bombina; species Bombina bombina. The sequence continues at coordinate 1,244,215,985 of NC_069499.1, forward strand.
GAGAAATCTTTGTGATTATCGTAATTTCCTGCACTTTAGCCTAGAAGCCTAATGCACAGCAACTTTTCACTTTGCATTTAAAATTTTAATGTCCTTTGCTTTTCAGACTTTTCCTTTTTAAAATAGTATGGGTTTATCAGCAAAGTCATCACTGGACTTTGTAAGATTGCAATTATTTGTACAGAAGTCTCACATTCTTGTTTTACCATTGTTGTACGTTAGCACATATTGTTATCATAACTGTTCAGAATTACTCTGTAGTAGCAGGAAACACAGCAAAGGTCAGTTGTGCTTGTCTCAGGAGACGTAACTAGGGACCCGGGGCAAGAATCCATGAAGGGCCCCCCACCAGTATATATATTATGTTTTGTATGTGTGGTGTGTATATATCTATATATATATATATAGTATATATATATACATACATAGTAGCGCTACCCCCCCATAAGGGCCGCTGTAATATACAGGCCTTCAGTTCCACACCAGTGATGACTCTCCCCCACCTGAACCCAAGTGACACCAATACACCAAAATATAGCTGACTATAATAGTCTATCTAAGACTGAGTAGGTTCTAGACTAACCACTGGCCAGGTGGGTATCTTATACACACCCAAAGTCTGCATGCGTTGGGGCCCTTTAAAATTCTGTGGTTGAGTGCTCACCTCTGGTAAAACAATATTTGTAATCCACATGATGGAAAGGGGGTATCTTCACAAAGGTTCACAGGAGTAAACAACATTAACTGATGTGGGTGATCCACATTAAGAAGGGAAGCTGCATTACCAGTAAGGGGAACAGGATTTTTTCACTTTCTGTCTCGTTCTCTGCTAAAAGAGTTCTGTGGGTAAAGTGATCTGCTGTTATCCTGCTGTGCCAGGCTTTCTCCCATTCTCCCAAAACAAAACCTCACCAACCAAATGTTTCTTTTTTTAAAAACAAACGGCCTCTCTCATCAAATCACCACTCTCCTCCAGTCCTTGCTTGCCCCCGTTGTTAGGGGTGGGGCTTCCTCCTTAGCTACAGCAGTAACCAATAGAGTCTCTCCTCCAGTATCTGTGAGCTTCCGGTTTAGCCACAAAAATGCAATGTTTTAGAGAGCAATACTCAGCCTGTGCTACATCCACCCCCTTCAAAAAAAAATATTTGGGTCCCCCAAAGAGATAATAATAATGCTTTAATAATAACATAGCATTTATACAGTAACCTTAACATATAGACCAACAGCTTAAGCTTGTGATCTTAGGTTGATTTTATGGCATTTTCCTAACAAATGCATTAGGTGATGGAAACTGCCACCAAGGTGTGTCGGGAGGTGAGTTGAGGACATCATCACTGGTACCACTATAGAACATGCCTGAGAATAAGGAAGTCCTACAATGAGGTGGGAATTGCTTCTTCTGAGCTTGTTCCAGGGGTGTTATATTTTAATCTGAGTGGGGTCTCACTGTTCTCTTAACTCTCTGTTCTTTGGGCTTGAGGTCAGTCCTCTTCAGATTCTTCATCAGTTCAAGGTGACTTTTCTTAAAAAGCTCTGCGTCAGGTTCAGAGGAACTCCCTTCTGGAAGCCTTTCATCATGTTCTTGTACTAACTGGTAGTCTTGCTCTACTAGCTCTGAATTATCTTGCACCTGGGGTACACATTCAGGTGCATCAGTCCATAGCACACCCAAGTGCTAATTAGCAGATGGATGTGATGAGTGGGCATTCATGTGCTCAAATGGCCACAACCATCCTACCTCCAGATCATCACCACTGTCATCTTCTATTGTTATAGCTTCATCTGACAGTAGAGGTCGAGACCTGGTAACTGGGAACCTGCCTGGAAGAAGACAGTTTTGGGTAATGAAGTCTCAGTTGTCACAGGTTCTTTCTGAGTCTGTCCACATATCCCTGTAGGGGCCTAGCTGAAGTTCAGTCTATTGAGACATCTGAAAGCTAAGTCCACTGGCAAACAAGCTTCTCTCCCAAACATCAATCTATATGGTGAATAACCCGTTGCATCATTTTCAGTACTGTTATAGGCATGAACCACAGCAGAAATGGTGCCTGCTCCAGTGCTGTTTTTAGTCAGGATGGAAGGGTTCCAAGCATGTCAAAGAAGGGTACGATTAAACCTCTCAGGGTTGAGGATCCCCTTGAGGAGTGGTAAGGGTGTTGTTCTCAACTTCTTAATTATCAGAAGATCCAATAGCTGTTTAATGAGCCTGCTTTCAAAATCTCCTCCTTGGTCAGAGTTAATTCTCTGAGGTAATTCATAATGAATGATGAATTTTTCCACTAACACTTTGGTAACAGTAATAGCTCTTTGATCTCTTGTTGGATAAACCTGAGCATAACAGGTGAAATGATCAGTTACTACTAATATGTTCCCTTGACCACTTGTGTCTGGTTCCAGACACAAGAAATCATGCACTACCAAATCCATGGGACCTTGACTCTGTAGATGGCCCATTGGGGCAGCTCTGAAAGGCAAAGTCTTCCTCTGGATGCAGCGATGACAGTAGTGACAGTAACTTTTGATCTCAGTTCACATACTCATGGCCAGTAGAAAAGATTCATGACTAACTTAAATGTTCTATCAGGTCCCCAGGGTGTCCATGGCTCATTATGTAATGCATTCAACACTGTCCTCCTTTGCTTCTCCAGGGAGAAACAGTGACAACTCTCCTCTGAATCATCGGAGGGGCCCCCTTTGGTAGACCATCCCATCTGAGAGCTGAAATCGATCCCACTCCTTGGAGAACCATTCAAGCCTCCTTTGGGGGAGCCCTGCTGTGTATAGAAGTTTTGAGCATCCACTCTCTAAGGGCTTTCAAAGTCAGAGACCAAAGATGATCTTCTGCTTGATCCTTTCTCAAGTCTTTCTTGGAAAAGGTAGGCAGTTCCTCAGCCGTCACCTGGGTCAAGTCACAGGGAGAACTTTGGGACCCCAGCAATGGTGACTCCAAGGGACTGCAGCCCCTGTCGCTCCTCTGGCTCGGTACTCAATCCCTTGATACAAAGCCTGAATGCCTTCTTCGTTAGTTGAGTCCACTCTTCCTTATGAGTTAGCGGGTCATAGAGTCTCCTTGTTAGTGCATCAGCATCCCTATTTCCAACTCCAGGTCGGTAGCATCAAGCTGATCAGAATCTAGATAGTGCTGCCAACCATCAATGTCCCGTGGAATCCAGCTTGGCCGTGGTAAGGACATTTGGTGAGTGGGTTGTTATCTGTGTTGACCTCAAATTCACACCATACAGGGGTATTCTTTCAGCTTGTCCATGACAGCCCATTTCAACACCAAAAAATTCCAACCTGTGGATATGGATATTTTCTCTCCGACAGAGTAAGGCTTTGGACTCACATAAGCAACATTTCCTCAGATGCCCATTGTGTTCTTGATACAACACACCACCAGTCTTTCTCTGCTAGCAACAACATGAAGCTCATAGGGCTTGTGGGTGTCAGCGTAGGCTAAAGACCGGGGGCTTTGTGCAAACTCTGTTTCAATTGTAGGAAACTTTGTTGACATCGATCAGACCACTCTCTCTCTATGGACTCTCGAGGATTTCTTCTCGGCTTTACTATTGCCCGGACTACTTCTGAGGCCACTTGCTCTCCTTCATCATCTTCAGCCTCAAAAGTTCAGTGAGAGGTCTGGCTATTTTGGGCAAATCCCTCCACAAACCTCCTGTAGTAGGAGCAGGAATCCAATAAAAGATCTCAGCTCTTTGCTCATTTCTAGGTCTGGGCCAATTGGTAACGGCTGCCAACATCTTGGGGTCAGTGGCCACTCCTTCTGCTGAGACAACCATGCCCGAGGTTGGGACTGATGACTGGGTAAACTGGTACTTTTCAAGAGACAGCTTCAACCTCTCTTCACAGAGTCGCTGCAAGAACTTTCTCTAGACCTCTTATGTTCTTCCAAAGTCCACCCAAAGACAATGATGTCATATTAGAGTACCAACTAACACTTCAATTAAGTTAATGTCACCAATAGTGATGTCGCGAACCTAAAAATTTCGTTCGCGAACGGCGGGGACTCGAACTTCCGCAACGGTTCGCGAACCGTGCGAACCGCCATTGACTTCAATAGGCAGGCGAACTTTAAAACCAACTGGGACTCGTTCTGGCCACAATAGTGATGAGAACGTTGTTTCAAGGGGACTATATACCTGGACTGTGGCAATGCCGGAGGGGATCCATGGCAAAACTCCCACGGAAAATTACATAGTTAATGCAGAGTCTGGTTTTAAGCCATAAAGGGGCATAAATCACCTAACATTCCTAAATTGTTTGGAATAATGTGCTTTAAAAACATCAGGTATGAGTGTTGTATCAATCAGGTAGTGTAAGGGTTACGCCCGCTTCACAGTGAGAGACCAACTCCCCGTGTAACGCAAACCGCAAACAACCGCAAACAGTCCATTTGCACAACCACGAGATAGATAGTTTTGATAGATAGATACATGAGATTACATAGATCAATAGATGCAATATAACATTTGATAGATATGATTGATAGTTAGATAGATTTGCTATGATAAATAGATAGATTTGATAGATATATAATTTCCAGACAGAGAATTACAAGACGGGCGGTCTGGGACCCATGGTAAGGTTCCCAGAGGCAGTTGCGGCGCCAGGGGACGTGTTATATGGCAGGGATTTTAGGAACCAGGAGATGGAAAAAGATGCTTGGTCGGTCCCTCCTACTTCAAATTTGGGGCACTGCGCGTGCAATATACTGTGGTAACCAGATAGTAGTTTGTGTTTTAGTAGTTACTAATTCTGATCAGTTTAATAACTTGTTACTCCCCCTATCGGGGGAGGTCTATATGGGCATGGATTTTAGGAACTGGAAGATGGAAAAAGATGCTTGGGTCGGTCCTCCTACTTCAAATTTGGCTGAAACACAAGTGCTGTCACAAAACAGTCCGGCCACGAGATAGATAGATTTGATAGATAGATAGATACATAGATTACATAGATCAATAGATGCAATATACATTATGATAGATACAAATTACATAGTCAATAGATGCAATATACATTTGATAGATACGAAATTACATAGATCAATAGATGCAAAATACATTTGATAGATACGATTGATAGTTAGATAGATTTGATAGATAAATAGATAGATTTGATAGATAGTATAATTTCCCAGACAGAGAATTACAAGACGTGCGGCCTGGGACCCATGGTAAGTTTCCCAGAGGCAGTTGCGGCGCCAGGTGGGACGTGTATATGGCATGGATTTTAGAACCGGGAGGATGAAAAAAGATGCTTGGTCGGTCCTCCTACTTCAAATTTGGGGGCACTGCGCGTGCAATCTATTGTGCCACCAGATATGAGTGGTGTGTTAAGTAGTACTATTCTGATCAGGTTCATACCTGTTACTCCCCTATCGGGGGAGGTGTAATATGGCATGGATTTTAGGAACCAGGGGAGATGGAAAAAGATGCTTGGTCGGTCCTCCTACTTCAAATTTGGCCGAAACACAAGTGGGCTGTCACAAAACAGGTCCGGCCACAAGATAGATATGATAGATAGATACATAGATTACATAGATCAATAGATGCAATATACATTTGATAGATACGATTGATAGTTAGATAGATTTGATAGATAAGTGAATCAATAGATGCAATATACATTTGATAGATACGATTGATAGTTAGATAGATTTGATAGATAAATAGATAGATTTGATAGATAAATAATTTCCCAGACAGAGAATTACAAGACGTGTGGTCTGACACCCATGATAAGGTTCCCAGAGCCAGGTATGCGGCGCCAGGGGATGTGTATATGGCAGGGATTTTAGGAACCGTGGAGATGGAAAAAGATTCTTGGTCGGGTCCTCCTCCTGCTTCAAATTTGGGGCACTGCGCATGCAATCTATTGTGCCACCAGATATGAGTGGTGTGTTAAGTAGTACTATTCTGATCAGTTTAATACCTGTTACTCCCCCCTATCAGGGGAGGTGTATATGGCATGGATTTAAGGAACCCGGGAGATGGAAAAAGATGCTTGGATCGGGTCCTCCTACTTCAAATTTGGCCGAAACACAAGTGGCTGTCACAAAACAGTCCGGCCACGAGATAGATAAATTTGATAGATAGATACCATAGATTACATAGATCAATAGATGCAATATACATTTGATAGAAACAATTTACATAGATCAATAGATGCAATATACATTTGATAGATACGAATTACATAGATCAATAGATGCAATATACATTTGATAGATATGAATTACATTGATCAATAGATGCAATATACATTTGATAGATACGAATTACATAGATCAATAAATGCAATATACATTTGATAGATACGAATTACATAGATCAATAGATGCAATATACATTTGATAGATACTAATTACATAGATCAATAGATGCAATATACATTTGATAGATACGAATTACATAGATCAATAGATGCAATATACATTTGATAGATACGAATTACATAGATCAATAGATGCAATATACATTTGATAGATACTAATTACATAGATCAATAGATACAATATACATTTGATAGATACGAATTACATAGATCAATAGATGCAATATACATTTGATAGATACGAATTACATAGATCAATAGATGCAATATACATTTGATAGATACGAATGATAGTTAGATAGATTTGTTAGATAAATAGATAGATTTGATAGATATATAATTTCCCAGACAGAGAATTACAAGACGTGCAGAGATGATTTTAGTAACCGGGAGATGGAAAAAGATGCTTGGTTGGTCCTCCTACTTAAAATTTTGGGCACTGCGCGTGCAATCTACTGTGCCACCAGATATGAGTGGTGTGTTAAGTAGTACTATTCTTAGCAGTTTAATCCCTGTTATGTGCCTTTTTTTTGTTTGGGTTTTGAAACCACAGTGCAGCACCAGAGGCCAGAAAAAATTAGGCATGTACACATGCCTGAAAAATTAGGTATTTTTGCAGCCCGCTGCTGTAGCAGCGGCCAGAAAAATTGATGTTTGTTTGACAGTTAGAAAATGCCCTAAAACAATGCGGCTTGAACCCTAGTTGTTGGCGGATAAGTCACGCAAGTCATCCGGCATTCGAAGATATAATACAGCAGCGTGTGGACCATTTTTAGCCCAAGGCAGCTCATCCCATCAGGCCTTTTTTACTCGAATGTATCGCCCAATGTCAGTCCCTTCGGGATCCATCCCTCATTCATTTTAATAAAGTTGAGGTAATCAAGACTTTTTTGACCTAGGCAACTTCTCTTCTCAGTGACAATACCTCCTGCTGCACTGAAGGTCCTATCTGACAGGACACTTGAAACGGGGCAGACCAGAAGTTCAATTGCAAATTGGGATAGCTCAGGCCACAGGTCAAGCCTGCACACCCAGTAGTCAAGGGGTTCATCGCTCCTCAGAGTGTCGAGATCTGCAGTTAAGGCGAGGTAGTCTGCTACCTGTCGGTTGAGTCGTTCTCTGAGGCTGGATCCCGAAGGGCTGTGGCGATGCATAGGAGTTAAAAAGGTCCACATGTCCTCCATCAACAACACGTCTGGAAAGCGTCCTGTCCTTGCCGGCGTGGTTGTGGGAGGAGGAGTATTACTTTCACCTCTTCCCCTGTTAGATTCCTGTTGTGCTGTGAGATCACCCTTATACGCTGTGTAAAGCATACTTTTTAATTTATTTTTGAACTGCTCCATCCTTTCCGACTTGCGGGAATTCGGTAACATTTCAGTCACTTTATGCTTATACCGGGGGTCTAGTAGTGTGGACAACCAGTACAGTTCGTTCTCCTTTAGCTTTTTTGTACGAGTGTCCCTCAACAGGCACGACAGCATGAAAGACCCCATTTGCACAAGGTTGGATGCCGAGCTACTCATGTCCCGTTCCTCGTCCTCACTGATCTCACTGAAGGTATCTTCTTCCCCCCAGCCACGTACAACACCATGGGTACCAGATAGGTGACAATGAGCACCCTGGGATGCCTGTTGTGCTTGGTCTTCCTCCTCCTCCTCAAAGCCACATTCCTCCTCTGACTCCTCTTCCTCACAATCCTCTTCCTGCGTTGCCGCTGGTCCAGCAAGCGATGCTGATAAGGCTGTTTCTGGTGGTGATGGTGACCACAACTCTTCCTCTTCACGCTCATCTACGGCCTGATCCAGCACTCTTCGCAGGGCACGCTCCAGGAAGAAAACAAATGGTATTATGTTGCTGATGGTGCCTTCGGTGCGACTGACTAAGTTTGTCACCTCCTCAAAAGGACGCATGAGCCTACAGGCATTGCACATGAGCGTCCAGTAACGTGGCAAAAAAATTCCCAGCTGAGGCTATCCTAGCACCCCGGTCATACAAATACTCGTTAACAGCTTTTTCTTGTTGGAGCAGGTGGTCAAACATTAGGAGTGTTGAATTCCAACGTGTCAGGCTGTCGCAAATCAAGGCCTCACTGGCAGGTTGTTTCGCCACTGGATATCTGACAAGTGCACCATAGCCATGTAGGAACGCCTAAAATGGCCACACACCTTCCTGGCCTGCTTCAGGACGTCCTGTAAGCCTGGGTACTTATGCACAAAGCGTTGTACAATCAGATTACACACATGTGCCATGCACGGCACATGTGTCAACTTGCCCAATTTCAATGCCGCCACCAAATTACTTCTGTTGTCAGAAACCACTTTGCCGATCTCCAGTTGGTGCGGAGTCAGCCACTGATCCACCTGTGCGTTCAGGGCGGACAGGAGTGCTGCTGCGGTGTGACTCTCTGCTTTCAGGCAAGTCATCCCCAAGATGGTGTGACACTGCCGTATCCGGGATGTGGAATAGTACCTGGGGGAGCTGGGGGGGGGCATTGATGTGGAGCAAGATGCAGTAGCAGAAGAGGACTCAGCCGAGGAGGTTATGGAAGAGGATGGAGTAGGAGGAGTAGAGGAGGTGGCAGCAGGCCTGCCTGCAAGTCGTGGCGGTATCACCAACTCATCCTCTGCAGAGCCAGGCATTCCATGCTTGGCAGCCATCAGCGGGTTTACCCAATGCGCAGTGTAGGTGATATACCTGCCCTGACCATGCTTTGTAGACCAGCTATCAGTGGTCAGATGGACCCTTGCCCCAACACTGTGTGCCAGACATGCCATTACTTCCTTTCGCACAATCGAGTACAGGTTGCGGATTGCCTTTTGTGAAAATAAATTTTGGCCTGGTACCTTCCACTGCGGTGTCCAAATAGCTACAAACGCCTCAGACTCCACCAGCTTGTATGGTAAAAAATGGCGGGCTAAGAGTTCAGACAAGCCAGCTGTCAGATGCCGTGCAAGGGGGTGACTTGGTGACATTGGCTTCTTACGCTCAAACATGTCCTTGACAGACACCTGACTGTGGGCAGATGAGCAGAAACTGCTTGAGAGGGGGGCAAGTAGCACAGCAGTGGTTGACGTGGCTGAAGATGCTGGACCAGGAGGAGGATGGCGGCTTTGAGTTTGTGTGCTGCTTGTCCTCATGTGTTCATCCCATAGGCATTTGTGATGTGAGATCATGTGCCTTTGCAAAGCAGTTGTACCTAGGTGGGTGTTGGACTTCCCACGACTCAGTTTCTTTTGGCACAGGTTGCAAATGGCATTGCTGTTGTCAGAGGCAGACACATAAAAAAAATGCCACACTGCTGAGCTCTGCGATGACGGCATTCTGGTGGTGGCAACAGCATGCTTTGATTGGCGTGCTGTCTGGCTGACCCCGGCTGCCGATGCATGCTGTCTGACTGTGCCACTAGCTCCTTGCGACGACCTCCCCCTGCTTCCAACTCGTCTTCTCCTCCTGCTCCTCTCTGTCTCCCCATCTGAACTTTCCCCCTGTTCTTCTTCTCTTCTACCGGGCGCCCACGTGACATCCACGGACGCATCGTCATCATCAACCCCTTCACTTGTATCTGACAACTCAACAACGGAAGCAACGGCGGGTACAACATCATCATCATCATCATCACACCGTGCGTCGTCCATGTCTGTAATGCTGCCTGACTGAGACATATCACAGTTATCTATATCCTTTGTCAATGATGGTTGCGCATCACTCATTTCTTCACACTGAGATGTACATAACTCCTCTGACAGATCAAATGAGGCGGCTGTGGTGCTAGTGTGGCGGTGGCGGCAGGCGGGTGAGTGGTAATTTGAGAGGTGCCCAAAGCTAAGCTAGAGGAGGAGGATGGTGCGTCAAGGTTTAGAGCGGAAGCTGTAGAAGATTGGGTGTCCTGTGTTATAAAGTCAACTATTTCATCAGAACTTTTCATGTTCATGGTACGTGGCCTAACACTGGGCATTATTCTATGGCCAAAGGGAATAACAGCACCATGACCACGACGGGACCTGTGGGTTGGCCTGCCTCTGCCTGTCATTTTTTTTTCAATTAGTGCTACTATGCGTGCAAGCTTCTGTGAGTGGGCACAGTATACGCTGTGAGCCTGACACAAAAAAGCAGACTGATGTTTCACAGTCAAAATAGATTTTTTATTTTTAAATGTACACTTACACTACTATTAAACAAGATAATATGAGTGGTGTCACTGGACAAGTGGGCACAGTATACGCTGTGAGCCTGACACAAAAAAGCAGACTGATGTTTCACAGTCAAAATAGATTTTTTATTTTTATATGTACACTTACACTACTATTAAACAAGATAATATGAGTGGTGGCACTGGACAAGTGGGCACAGTATACGCTGTGAGCCTGACACAAAAAAGCAGACTGATGTTTCACAGTCAAAATAGTTTTTTTATTTTTAAATGTACACTTACACTACTATTAAACAAGATAATATGAGTGGTGGCACTGGGCAAGTGGGCACAGTATACGCTGTGAGCCTGACACAAAAAAGCAGACTGATGTTTCAAAGTCAAAAAAGTTTTTTTATTTTTAAAATGTACACTTACACTACTATTAAACAAGATAATATGAGTGGTGGTGGCACTGGACAAGTGGGCACAGTATACGCTGTGAGCCTGACACAAAAAAGCAGAATGATGTTTCACAGTCAAAATAGTTTTTTTATTTTTAAAATGTACACTTACACTACTATTAAACAAGATAATATGAGTGGTGGTGGCACTGGACAAGTGGGCACAGTATACGCTGTGAGCCTGACACAAAAAAGCAGACTGATGTTTCAAAGTCAAAATAGTTTTTTTATTTTTAAAATGTACACTTACACTACTATTAAGCAGACTGATGTAAAAGTTTTTTTTTTTAAATTTACACTAATGTTACACCAGATATGAGCGGTGGCACTGAGCAAGTAGGCACAGTATATGCTGTGAGCCTGACACACAGGCTGGCAGTGGCAGGCAGGCAACTGCTATTAAATTACCCTAGCAGACTGATGTAAAAGTTTTTTTTTAAAAAAATTACACTACTGTTACACCAAATATGACTGGTGGTGGCACTGAGCAAGTAGGCACAGTATATGCTGTGAGCCTGACACACAGGCTGGCAGTGGTAGGCTGGCTTGCTGGCAACTGAAATTAGATTACACTAGCAGACTGATGTAAAAGTTTTTTTTTAAAATTTACACTGTTACACCAGATATGAGTGGTGGCACTGAGCAAGTAGGCACAGTATATGCTGTGAGCCTGACACACAGGCTGGCAGTAGCAGGCTGGCCTGCTGGAAACTGAAATTAGATTACACTATCAGACTGATGTAAAAGTTTTTTTTTAAAAAAAATGTACACTAATGTTATACCAGATATGAGTGGTGGCACTGAGCAAGTAGGCACAGTATATGCTGTGAGCCTTACACACAGGCTGGCAGTGGCAGGCAGGCAACTGCTATTAGATTACACTAGCAGACTGATGTAAAAGGTTTTTTTTAAAAAAATTTACGCTAATGTTACACCAGATATGAGTGGTGGCACTGAGCAAGTAGGCACAGTATATGCTGTGTGCCTGACACACAGGCTGGCAGTGGCAGGCAGGCAACTGCTATTAGATTACACTAGCAGACTGATGTAAAAGTTTTTTTAAAATAAATTTACACTACTGTAACACCAGATATGACTGGTGATGGCACTGAGCAAGTAGGCACAGTATATGCTGTGAGCCTGACACACAGGCTGGCAGTGGCAGGCTGGCCTGGCAACTGAAATTAGATTACACTAGCAGACTGATGTAAAAGTTTTTTTTTTAAATTTACACTAATGTTACACCAGATATGAGCCGTGGCACTGAGCAAGTAGGCACAGTATATGCTGTGAGCCTGACACACAGGCTGGCAGTGGCAGGCAGGCAACTGCTATTAGATTACACTAGTAGACTGATGTAAACATTTTTAAAAAAAAATTTACACTACTGTTACAACAGATATGACTGGTGGTTGCACTGAGCAAGTAGGCACAGTATATGCTGTGAACCTGACACACAGGCTGGCAGTGGCAGGCTGGCCTGGCAACTGAAATTAGATTACACTAGCAGACTGATGTAAAAGTTATTTTTTTTTAAAATTTACACTAATGTTACACCAGATATGAGTGGTGGCACTGAGCAAGTAGGCACAGTATATGCTGTGAGCCAGACACACAGGCTGGCAGTGGCAGGCAGGCAACTGCTATTAGATTACACTAGCAGACTGATGTAAAAGTTTTTTTTAAAAAAATGTACACTACTGTTACAACAGATATGACTGGTGGTGGCACTGAGCAAGTAGGCACAGTATATGCTGTGAGCCTGACACACAGGCTGGCAGTGGCAGGCTGGCCTGGCAACTGAAATTAGATTACACTAGCAGACTCACTGATGTAAAAGTTTTTTTTAAAAAATTTACACTAATGTTACACCAGATATGAGTGGTGGCACTGAGCAAGTAGGCACAGTATATGCTGTGAGCCTGACACACAGGTTGGCAGTGGCAGGCAGGTAACTGCTATTAGATTACACTAGCAGACTGATGTAAAAGTTTTTTTTTAAAAATGTACACTACTGTTACACCAGATATGACTGGTGGTGGCACTGAGCAAGTAGGCACAGTATATGCTGTGAGCCTGACACACAGGCTGGCAGTGGCAGGCAGGCAACTGCTATTAGATTACACTAGCAGACTGATGTAAAAGTTTTTTTTTTAAATTTACACTACTGTTACACCAGATATTAGTGGTCGCACTGAGCAAGTAGGAACAGTATATGCTGTGAGCCTGACACACAGGCTGGCAGTGGCAGGCAGGCAACTGCTATTAGATTACACTAGCAGACTGATGTAAAAGTTTTTTTTTTTAAATTTACACTACTGTTACACCAGATATGAGTGGTGGCACTGAGCAAGTAGGCACAGTATATGCTGTGAGCCTGACACACAGGCTGGCAGTGGCAGGCAAGCAACTGCTATTAGATTACACTAGCAGACTGATGTAAACGTTTTTTAAAAAAAATTACACTACTGTTACTACACCAGATATGACTGGTGGAGGCACTGAGCAAGTAGGCACAGTATATGCTGTGAGACTGACACACAGGCTGGCAGTGGCAGGATGGACTGGCAACTGAAATTAGATTACACTAGCAGACTGATGTAAAAGTTTTTTTTTTTTTAAATTTACACTAATGTTACACCAGATATGAGTGGTGGCACTGAGCAAGTGAAAGCGGTCTTCTCCTGGTCATCTGGATGCATAGGGATCTGATGGTAACCACTTCTCATGTCCAACAGGCTGAACCATTTGGCCCCTGAAAGGCATTGCAGGGCATCTTCTATTCGTGGAGTGGTGTACTGATCTGGGATTGTTCTTTTGTTGAGAGTGCCATAATCGATGCACATCCTTAATGGCCCATTTTTCTTCCTCACTACCACAATGAGAGAAGCATAGGGACATTGGGACTCCCGAATAATTCCAGTCCTCTTCAACTCTGCAATATGTTCTCTAAGGTCATCTAAATCCGCCAATGGGATTCTTCGAGACCTTTCTCGAAATGGCTTATCATCTTGTAGACGAATATGATGCTGTGCACTCTTTGCGCATCCCACATCAATTTCGTTTTTCAAGAAAATTTCCCTCCACTTTAAAAGTTGTGCTTTGGCCTGTTCTTTCCATTGAAATGTCATAGGAGAGCCTTTTGGATAGAAGTACTCCTCCGGTAACTCTTTCTTGGCTTTCCCCAATATACAATGTGATGTGATGGGTGTGGCTGGGTTTACTTGCACTTTCATCATTCAAGCCCAAAGTTTTACTGTAGAATCAGTAACATTACGAACACTGATCGGAACCTTTCCATGAGTTCTCTGTAAGACCTTCATAGAAATGATTTCTGGAATCAGTTCCAAACCCGAATCTGTCTTCTGTGGGTCACGTTCAAGGATAACTTAAGGACCAAGTTGGTCCCAATTAAGTTTGACTGAAGCCCACAGACATGCTACTTCACCTGGCTGCAAAACCTTTTCCGTCTTGTCCAACTTCCACAATTTTCCTACTCCTTCTATTGGGACCTGGATCAGTCGCTGGTACACTGAGCGTAACATAGGATGTACACTTTCAGCTGCCACCTCATTCTCTGAGACTTGGGGAGTGAGTAACCGTCCAACCATGTCAGTGTTTGTCCCCACAATCATGGAACTCTGATCAGCCCCTGGAGGGCTGGGACATACAATGGCCAATGTGTCAGAAGTCTCTGGCTGCCCTACAACAGATGGGCCAAATTCAAGCTTGACTGAAAGATATCCATCATAGGGGAGCTCCTTAGTTCCTTTACCCCAGATCTCTAGGCTTTCTAATTTCTGCAAGGGCAGGTGTTTCAGGTGTTAATCATAGAAATCACAGCAAATTAAAGTCACTTGGGCACCAGAGTCTAGAAGAGCTTTTGTGTATACACCTTCCACCTGAACTGGCACTATAGAAGAGGGGCCCACCAGCTTGTCAGGGAACTTGCCTGGCTGTTTTGATGCAGTTTGCTCGGCTGTTTGGACTTAAACCCTTATTTGGTCTGTGCCCATTTCTTTTGTCATCTAGACCGACGGTTTTGAATTCGGTGTGCACCGATCTCCCACGGTCTGGGACCCGCAGCTGAAAGTAACTTAGGCAGCCTAACTGAGGCTTTTGGTGATGCTTGGTATAAAGGTTTAGGCCTTACTCGCCCTTCATTTAAGACTTGGGAACTGGAGCGAGCTGACTTAGATGGGCACCTGGCTGGCTCCCTCACCAGGGCCCTCTGGAGTTTCTGGCCGGCTTACAATGTTCTCCTCGTGGGTTTGATGGTCTGGGACAGTCACGTTGATAATGACCAACACCCCCATATTTATAGCAGACCACTGAACTAGTGGGTTCTCCAACAGGAACGTTCTGGATTGCCTCTGCCCTAGTTGGTTTCAATATTTTTCCCCCTCAGGTATGGCAATGCTGGCAGACAGCAATGTCATCCACTCCATCATTTGCAAAATCTGAGTTTTCAAAGCCATTACTTCGGACTGGACTTCCACTATGCCCACGGTTCCCACTTTTACGGTGTAAGCTGCATGTGAAACATTAGCAGTTTGTTTAGCCTTAATTAAAGCCTCTTCTTCCAAAATAGCTTTGACCAATTTAGAATAAGTCCCCAATATCTTGTTCTGGTTCCTAGTCCAAAATGTCAACATTATGGGATCCAGTGGGAGTGCTCCCTGAAAAATTTGATCCAACAAAGCGTTGCTTGCATGACCCGGCTCCATGCCTCCTTTTAGAATAACCTGATGAAGGCTTTTTTCCAGCCACCGGACATAAGTGGATAATTGTTCTCATTCATTTTGATAAGTGTGTGAGAACATGAATTAGCTCGGAACAGTCCTCCACCCCTCCAAAGATTTCTCGTAAAGCTTCTAGACATTCAGCAGCTGTGCAGCCTGGCTTGTCCTTTTTTAGGTTTTTGATGACATCTGAAGCAGGAGTTCATAGGCTCTCAGTTAACCTGCACTGCCTGATCTATCCAGGTTTCAAAGTCCTCTTCCCCAGATGGCACAAGGACCTTACCAGAATAGACCGCAAATTGTGATATCCATAATTGGCAGACGCGGCTGAATTTCGGGCCAACGTTTCCACCAGCTGTGGTAAAGAATAGTAGTAAAGAATCTAGCAGGAGGGAACCCTGTGGTTGAGGCGGAAGTGGTAGTTGATACTCCTGAACCTGATATTGTTGGGCTAGTACTTTCAGGGTGGTCATCCAGCATATTTGGCTGTATAAGCTTCTAGATCCCCTGGTAACTTTATGCTAACTCCCTGGAAACAGGTCAGGATCCCTCTTTTCCATTCTAGCAGAGCATAAGTGCGAGAGACTGCCTGATCGACTTTCAGGTCCAAAATTAATGTTTTCTGATCAGGTATCAAAGCTGACATTACTTGTTGAAACTGTATCTCAGTCCAGGTGGTGCCAGTGAGGCCCATAATTAAACAGAGCTCCAGCCTGCCATTTTGTTTGTGACAGGGACCAAAAGGTATCCCGGATAAGCCCCATGTGTAGCGCTACCCCCATAAGGGCCACTGTAATATATGGGCCTTCTGTTCCACACCAGTGATGACTCACCCTCACCTAAACCCAAGTGACACCAATACACCCTTTACACTTTTGAATGGGCTTTATTAAACTAACAATAAGCCCTGAAAAGAAGAGAGAGAAGCAAAAAAAATAAAAAAAATATAAACTGAATAACAAAATAACAATATCAAATGAAATATTATGAAACAACAGGTCAAGCAAAATAAATCAGGATTTAGGTTCGTTCACTTTAACCGCCAGTCAGAGGCCTTGCCTGAAATGCACTGAGCGAGTGGTGAACAAAACTGTCAAATACACAATACAGCAATACTGTTCAATTAGTATCTAAAAGTAATATAGCTGACTATAATAGCCTATCTAAGTATAATAGGTTCTAACTAACCACTGGCCAGTGGGTATCTTATACACACCCAAAGTCTGCATGTGTTGGGGCCCTTTAAGTTCTGTGATTGAGTAATCAGCCTCTGGTAAAACAATATTTGTAATCCACAGGATGGAAAGGGGTATCTTCACAAAGTGTCACTGAGTAAACAACATTAACTGATATGGTGATCCACATTAAGAAGGAGTTGCATTACCAGTAAGGGAATAGGATTTTTTCACTTTATGTCTCATTTCTCTGCTGAAAGGTGTCTGTGGTCAAGGATTTGCTGTTAATCGTGCTGTGCCAGACTTTCTCCCTTCTTCTCCCAAAACAAAAGTTTCTTTTTTAAAAACAAATGGCCTCTATTATCAAAACACCACTCTCCTCTCTCCTCCAGTCCTTGCTTGCCCCCGTTGTTAGGTGTGGGCTTCCTCCTTAGCTACAGCAGTAACTAATAGAGTCTCTCCTCCAGTCTCTGTGAGCTCTCAGTTTAGCCACAAAAAATGCAATGTTTTAGAGAGCAATACCCAGCCTTTATCCTGGACTTAGGTCCCGGGTGCCCCAAAAGTGTATGCACAGTAAGTAGGAAAAAAAGAGAGCACGCCACAGGACTTTTAAATATAAAGCACACTTTACTGTGTAAACGTTTTCGGACACACTGTCTGTCCTCAGACTAATAAGTGACTTATTAGTCTGAGGACGGACAGTGCATCCGAAAATGTTTACACAGAAAAGTGTACTTTATATTTAAAATTCCCGTGGAGTGCTCTCTTTTTTCCTGCTTACTATATATATATATAATTATCAACCAACAGTGTTAAAAATACTTTTAGCATCGAGTCCATAATGTATCTGGACTGAAAGCAGAGCAGTGAGCAGCAGATACAGGTACTCAGGAAGAGAAATATAAGACCTAGAGGAGATACAGTAACGGTATAAGGGAAGAACGATGAGAGCAGCAGCACTAATGAGAGTTTGTGAAAGTCACAGATAAGTCTGAAGACTCGCCAGAATAAAAAAACAGCTGTATCCCAGAGGTGTAAAATGACATCAAGAGGTTAATCACCTCACCAAACAATGCCATATATATTTAATTTCAAGGAGAGCAGTGACTTTTTTGCTATCCATTCTAGTAACCTACACCCAATATTAATTTTATGTCCCAGACTGGCAGCATCACTCAAAAAAGTGTGTTTACCCCCTTGGGCACACAGAGCAGTAAATGTGCCCACTCAGTTACCAGTAACAAACATAACAGCTATTTTAAAGGTAGGACTGGGACTCTTTGTATTACTGTTTGGATGCCAGTAATACAAAGAGGAGATGTTGTCTTTGTGCCAGTTACATATAGGGTAGTGATTTAAATGTACAGTATACACCAATTTTCATATAGCAGCATGTAATAGACACTATTATAAAGTATAATATGCACAGATACTGATATAAAAATCTATCTATACTATAATCGCGTTTGTAACACGTCCGTCGTCCGTTGCTGCACCTAGCTGGATTCTAAAAATGGAAGGGTGGTGAAAGAGCCCACTGGATTCTTTTACCACCCTGACATTTTCGGAATCCACCGGGATGCAGCGAAGGCAAACAGAGCATTACAAAAAAAACACCCGCAATAAGTATTAAAAAAACAAATCCTAACCATCTGCAATAAGTAATAAAAAAAAAAACTAACCACCCGTACGAACTATTAAGAAAAAAATAAACTAACTGCCCGCACAAAGTATTAAGAAAAAAATGGCCCAGCCACCCAGCTTGAGTGTGTGAGTCAGCTGAACGGCTTTGAAGCCTCGGTTCGCCTATTATTGCATTGGATGTGCAACATCTTTTGTGAGTAGCCTGCTACATTTCTCATCTTCCTGTGCATTGCTTTCTACGTTATTGCACTATTGGACGCTTCTTTTCATTTTTTCTCTTAGGACCTTGTTGCCAGATAAAAAGCCCTTTTAAGGGCTATTGGTTGTTTAGTATTAGAGTAGGGTGTGTTTTTATTTTGGGGGAGTTATTAGTTTAGGTTTAATTTTATTACTTTGGATAGCTTTGTTTATTTTTTTTTCTGTATTTTTACTTTTTTATATTTTGTAGCTTGGGGGTTACATTGTTAACGCAGAGGCATGTATTTATCAAGCCGTCAACCGCAAATACGCTAGAATTCCGCAGCGTATTTGTGGCGAGCCTGATTCGCTGTAGTTATCAAACCCTACAAACCGGAAAAAGTAGAATTTGGTGATGTAACATACGATCCGCCGGACTCAGTCCGACACAGATCGATGCTTACGTCACTACAGATGTTCCGAACGCAAGTTCGACACTATCTGACTACTTTTGGAAGTTATCAAATATCTGCCAGGCACAGTTCTGGCCCAGCGTACCTGGTTTTCAATCTGCCCTGGAGGCGGTGGATGCCATAGGAATCAATGGGAGTCGGAAAGCAGCGAGAGCTTATGGGAACGTGTAACCTAACACCCTAACATGTACCCCGAGTCTAAACACCCCTAATCTGCCGCCCTGACACCGCCGCCACCTAAATAAAAGTTATTAACCCCTAATCTGCCCCCCCTACACTGCCGCCACCTACATTATACTTATTAACCCCTAATCTGCCGCCCGCCACTGCCGCCACCTAAATAAAAGTTATTAACCCATATCCCGCCGCTCCCGGACCCCGCCGCAACGAAATAAACTTATTAACCCCTAAACCGCCGCTCCCGGAGCCCACCGCCACCTACATTATATTTATTAACCCCTAATCTGCCCCCCCTACACCGCCGCCACTATATTAAATTTATTAACCCCTAAACCTAAGTCTAACCCTAACCCTAACACCCCTAACTTAATATAATTTAAATAAATCTAAATAAAATTACTATCATTACCTAAATTATTCCTATTTAAAACTAAATACTTACCTGTAAAATAAACACTAAGGCCTAGATTTGGAGTTTGGCTTTAGCCGTGAAAACCAGCGTTAGAGGCTCCTAACGCTGGTTTTAGGCTACCGCCGGTATTTGGAGTCACTCAAAATAGGGTCTAACTCTCACTTTTCAGCCGCGACTTTTCCATACCGCAGATCCCCTTACGTAAATTGCGTATCCTATCTTTTCAATGGGATCTTTCTAACTCCGGTATTTAGAGTCGTGTTTGAAGTGAGCGTTAGACATCTAACGACAAAACTCCAGCTGCAGGAAAAAAGTCAGTAGTTAAGAGCTTTCTGGGCTAACGCCGGTTTATAAAGCTCTTAACTACTGTGCTCTAAAGTACACTAACACCCATAAACTACCTATGTACCCCTAAACCGAGGTCCCCCCACATCGCCGACACTCGAATACATTTTTTTAACCCCTAATCTGCCGACCGCCACCTACGTTATCCTTATGTACCCCTAATCTGCTGCCCCTAACACCGCCGACCCCTGTATTATATTTATTAACCCCTAACCTGCCCCCCACAACGTCGCCTCCACCTACCTACACTTATTAACCCCTAATCTGCCGACCGCAAAGCGCCGCCACCTACGTTATCCTTATGTACCCCTAATCTGCTGCCCCTAACACCGCCGACCCCTATATTATATTTATTAACCCCTAATCTGCCCCCCACAGCGTCGCAGCCAGCTACCTACAATAATTAACCCCTAATCTGCCGACCGCAAAGCGCCGCCACCTACGTTATCCTTATGTACCCCTAATCTGCTGCCCCTAACACCGCCGACCCCTATATTATATTTATTAACCCCTAATCTGCCCCCCACAACGTCGCCTCCACCTGCCTACACTTATTAACCCCTAATCTGCCGACCGGACCTCACCGCTATTCTAATAAATGTATTAACCCCTAAAGCTAAGTCTAACCCTAACACTAACACCCCCCTAAATTAAATATAATTTTAATCTAACGAAATTAATTAACTCTTATTAAATAAATTATTCCTATTTAAAGATAAATACTTACCTGTAAAATAAATCCTAATATAGCTACAATATAAATTATAATTATATTATAGCTATTTTAGGATTAATCTTTATTTTACAGGTAACTTTGTATTTATTTTAACCAGGTACAATAGCTATTAAATAGTTAAGAACTATTTAATAGCTAAAATAGTTAAAATAATTACAAATTTACCTGTAAAATAAATCCTAACCTAAGTTACAATTAAACCTAACACTACACTATCAATAAATTAATTAAATACAATTCCTACAAATAACAACAATTAAATAAACTAGCTAAAGTACAAAAAATAAAAAAGAACTAAGTTACAAAAAATAAAAAAATATTTACAAACATAAGAAAAATATTACAACAATTTTAAACTAATTACACCTACTCTAAGCCCTCTAATAAAATAACAAAGCCCCCCAAAATAAAAAAATGCCCTACCCTATTCTAAATTACTAAAGTTCAAAGCTCTTTTACCTTACCAGCCCTGAACAGGGCCCTTTGCGGGGCATGCCCCAAGAAGTTCAGCTCTTTTGCCTGTAAAAAAAAACATACAATACCCAAGCCCCCCAACATTACAACCCACCACCCACATACCCCTAATCTAACCCAAACCCCCCTTAAATAAACCTAACACTAAGCCCCTGAAGATCTTCCTACCTTGTCTTCACCTCACCGGGTTCAACGATCTGTCCAGAAGAGCTCCTCCGATGTCCTGATCCAAGCCCAAGCGGGGGGCTGAAGAGGTCCATGGTCCGGCTGAAGTCTTCATCCAAGCGGGAGCTGAAGAGGTCCATGATCCGGATGAAGTCTTCATCCAAGTGGGAGCTGAAGAGGTCCATGATCCGGATGAAGTCTTCTATCAACGGCATCTTCAATCTTCTTTCTTCCGGATCCATCTTGCAGACCTCCGACGCAGAACATCCTCTTCTCCCGACGCCTACTAGCCGAATGACGGTTCCTTTAAGGGACGTCATCCAAGATGGCGTCCCTCGAATTCCGATTGGCTGATAGGATTCTATCAGCCAATCGGAATTAAGGTAGGAATATTCTGATTGGCTGATGGAATCAGCCAATCAGAATCAAGTTCAATCCGATTGGCTGATCCAATCAGATTGAGCTTGCATTCTATTGGCTGTTCCGATCAGCCAATAGAATGCAAGCTCAATCTGATTGGCTGATTGGATCAGCCAATCAGATTGAACTTGATTCTGATTGGCTGATTCCATCAGCCAGTCAGAATATTCCTACCTTAATTCCGATTGGCTGATAGAATCCTATCAGCCAATCGGAATTCAAGGGACGCCATCTTGGATGACGTCCCTTAAAGGAACCGTCATTCGGCTAGTAGGCGTCGGGAGAAGAGGATGTTCTGCGTCAGAGGTCTGCAAGATGGATCCGGAAGAAAGAAGATTGAAGATGCCGTTGATAGAAGACTTCATCCGGATCATGGACCTCTTCAGCTCCCGCTTGGATGAAGACTTCATCCGGATCATGGACCTCTTCAGCTCCCGCTTGGATGAAGAATTCAGCCGGATCATGGACCTCTTCAGCCCCCCGCTTGGGCTTGGATCAGGACATCGGAGGAGCTCTTCTGGACAGATCGTTGAACCCGGTGAGGTGAAGACAAGGTAGGAAGATCTTCAGGGGCTTAGTGTTAGGTTTATTTAAGGGGGGTTTGGGTTAGATTAGGGGTATGTGGGTGGTGGGTTGTAATGTTGGGGGGCTTGGGTATTGTATGTTTTTTTTTACAGGCAAAAGAGCTGAACTTCTTGGGGCATGCCCCGCAAAGGGCCCTGTTCAGGGCTGGTAAGGTAAAAGAGCTTTGAACTTTAGTAATTTAGAATAGGGTAGGGCATTTTTTTTTATTTTGGGGGGCTTTGTTATTTTATTAGTGGGCTTAGAGTAGGTGTAATTAGTTTAAAATTGTTGTAATATTTTTCTTATGTTTGTAAATATTTTTTTTATTTTTTGTAACAGTTCTTTTTTATTTTTTGTACTTTAGCTATTTTATTTAATTGTTTTTATTTGTAGGAATTGTATTTAATTAATTTAGGTAGTTTATTTAATTAATTTATTGATAGTGTAGTGTTAGGTTTACCCTACCCTACACTAAATTACCAATAGCCCTTAAAATGGCCTTTTGCGGGGCATTGCCCCAAAGTAATCAGCTCTTTTACCTGTAAAAAAAAAATTACAACCCCCCAAACATTAAAACCCACCACCCACACAACCAACCCTACTCTAAAACCCACCCAATCCCCCCTTAAAAAAAACTAACACTAACCCCTTGAAAATCACCCTACCTTGAGAAGTCTTCACCCAACCGGGCCGAAGTCCTCCACGAAGCCAACAGAAGTGGTCCTCCAGACGGGCAGAAGTCTTCATCCAGGCAGCATCTTCTATTTTCATCCATCCGGCGCGGAGCGGCTCCATCTTCAAGACATCCGACGTGGAGCATCCTCTTCCCGAATGAATGTTGCTTTAAATGACGTCATCCAAGATGGCGTCCCTTGAATTCCGATTGGCTGATAGAATTCTATCAGCCAATCGGAATTAAGGTAGGAAAAATGTTCCAATCAGCCAATAGAATGTGAGCTCAGTCCTATTGGATGATTGGATCAGCCAATAGGATTGAACTTCAATCCTATTGGCTGATTGCATCAGCCAATAGGATTTTTCCTACCTTAATTCCGATTGGCTGATAGAATTCTATCAGCCAATCGGAATTTAAGGGACACCATATAGAATGACGTCATTTAAAGGAATATTCATTCAGAAGAGGATGCTCCATGTCGGATGTCTTGAAGATAGAGCTGCGCCGGATGGATGAAGATAGAAGATGTCGCCTGGATGAAGACTTCTGCCCATCTGGAGGACCACTTCTGCCAGCTTCGCGGAGGACTTCGGCCCAGTTGGGTAAAAACTTCTCAAGGTAGGGTGATCTTCAAGGTGTTAGTGTTAGGTTTTTTAAGGAGGGATTGGGTGGGTTTTAGAGTAGGGTTGGTTGTGTGGGTGGTGGGTTTTAATGTTGGGGGTTGCATTTCTTTTTTTACAGGTAAAATAGCTGATTACTTTGGGGCAATGCCCTGCAAAAGGCCCTTTTAAGGGCTATTTGTAATTTAGTGTAGGGTAGGTGTTAGCAATTATTGTTAGCATGATTAGTGCCATTTTGTTCTTGGCTGCCATTTTGTCTTTGGCATCCATCTTGTCTGAATAATATTTATTATAGCAATAATTCTGTAGAAATACATATTTGTTATTAGTGTGTTAGAGCTAGTTTTGACATTGCAGATGTTCCTGGCACAACACCTGGAAAGTACTATGCTCAAATAACTTTGCTTTGCTACTAGATGCCCTCCTTATTATGACTATTGAAATATTGTTTCTAGCTAGTATTTTTCCTGACAAACACTGTGTAAAATGACGCGGTCATAACGTGTCATCAAGTTAACCCTGTACGCTGTAATTGTTGCCTTTAAGACATGTTGTGTGTCTTTCAATAAAGGAGAATAGTTTTAGACTCATTGCTGCATGGTCTGAAATGCTGTTCTAAGGATATCCTTATCAAATAATATATTCATTTCCAGTTGGTATGGTGTGCCCGAGGTCCAGTCCTGACTGACACTCCCCCCCTGAAAACAACACCTAACAGTTTCTAGTGTCAGAAGTGGGATGCTTACAAAAAGATGAAAGAAGTTTAGTAAGTATTTGTCATGATCTGGTGTACATGCGCTCAGGAAACAGACCCTCGGGGCAGTGGTAGGGATTTGAAGACACCGACCCCTGACCCGGGGAAGAGTATCCTGGACGTGGATAGATGATATTCTGTGATTCATAGTTGCTAGAAGTTATTGAAGAATTAATGGAGGGTGCAATATTTGTTTACAATATATTCTGGCTTCACTGTGACTTATAGTTAGTTAATAGAAGTAGCTGCAGGATTCAATGAGAGAGAAATATAGCAATGTGGAATGTTCAGGTTTCAGAGTAAACTGATAAAAGATTGACACTTAGATGCAAACTAGGTTTGTTGCAGGTTCACAGTACATAATATTATATAAAGCTGTATGCCAGAGTTAAGCACAGCTGCACAGGTAGTTAGACAAGCTGAAAGTTTAGGCATTGTTTGTGCTTATAAATGCAAACTTGGTTTGTTGCAGGCTCACAGTACATAATATTATAAAGAGCTGTATGTCAGTAATTAGCAGAGCAGCACAGGTGATAAACAGGTTGCAAGTCTTAGGCATTAATTACTGTTTTGTGCATATATTGAAGAATCACATGAAAGCTTTTAACTGAACATAAAGATGCAGAGTTCTGAATAGCAGCAGGATATTTCAGCAATGACAACTTGTAGCAGAGAAATAGTTATAAACTTCTGAGTAAGATGCTGTTGTAATTAGAGAGTGATGGTAAGCAAAAGCATAGTTGATTTATAATAAAGTTCAGAGTTTGTTAAGTAGCTGTGTCCAGGAAACAGAATGGAGATATTTTTGATACTTGCGGTTTGATGATATTTTGCATAGGTAATAGAAAATGCTGTATCTTGGAATAGTTGCTAAGTTCATGCAGGAAACAGTCACAGACCTCTGTTGTTCAGGATCACAACTTCAATGTTAATGCCCCGCACATTAGACCTGAGAAGGCTTAAAAAGAGGCTGAGTTAATCAGGTGCATAAATGATTAATCAGGCAGGCAAACAAGCTGAATGTGAATACTGCCCAAATGCAGCAGTCAGAGAAGGATTTCTTAAAGGGATAGTGACATTAGGCTGAGATATGTTACAGTATTTACTAAAGGTAAGTATTTAGTTTTAAATAGGAATAATTTAGTTAATGATATTAATATTTATTTAGATTTATTTAAATTATATTTAAGTTAGGGGGTGTTAGGGTTAGGGTTAGACTTAGGTTTATGGGTTAATAAATTTAATATAGTGGTGTCGGCGACATTGGGGGCAGCAGATTAGGGGTTAATAAATGTAGGTAGGTGTCGGCAACATTGGGGGCGGCAGATTAGGGGTTAATAAATGTAGGTAGGTGGTGGCGGTGTGGGAGGGGGCAGATTAGGGGTTAATAAAAATAATGTAGGTGGCAGCGGTGTAGGGGGCGGAAGATTAGGGGTTAATAAGTATAATGTAGGTGGTGGTGGGCTCCGGGAGCGGCAGTTTTGGGGTTAATAATTGTATTTAGTAAGAGCAAAAAGAGCAGACTTTCCCCCCCTCCTCTTCCTCTGCATATGAAAAGACCCTTTACACAAACAGGAGCAAGTTTGAGTAGGTAGCCAATAGTCTACTTTTAAAACTTTGGGGCTTGGTTAGGAGACTGAAAATTATCACAATGTTATTTAAAAATAAGCAAAACTATACTTTTTAAAAAAAAAAACAACAAAAAACACCCTCTATGGCAGTGCTTTCCAAACTGTGTGTTGTGACACATTAGTGTGTCGGCGGCAGTGTGTAGGTGTGTGCCTGCTTCAGCACAATTTTTTTTTTAATTTACATTTTTTTTGGTTTCCAACTTTCCACCTGCCTGCTACGCATATCCCGTGGTTGACACATGATTGATACCTAGTGGGTCACAGATCATCTTAACCTATTGGCGCAGCCCAGCGGGAACTGAAACTATTGCCATTGGTGGCTTTGATGGCACATTGGTTCCTGACTGCACATGTATAGTGATGTCGCGAATAGTTCGCCGGCGAATAGTTCCCGGCAAACATAGCATGTTCGCGTTCGCCGCGGCGGGCGAACATATGCGATGTTCGATCCGCCCCCTATTCTTCATCATTGAGTAAACTTTGACCCTTTACCTCACAGTCAGCAGACACATTACAGCCAATCAGCGGCAGACACTCCCTCCCAGACCCTCCCACCTCCTGCACAGCATCCATTTTAGATTCATTTGGAAGCTGCATTCTTAGTGAGATGAGGGACAGTGTAGCTGCTGCTGATTTAATAGGGAAATTGATAGCTAGGCTAGTGTATTCAGTGTCCACTACAGTCCTGAAGGACTCATCTGATCTCTGCTGTAAGGACAGCACCCCAAAAAGCCCTTTTTAGGGTTAGAACATAAGTCTGCTTTTTTTTTCCTGTGTAATCTAATTGCAGTTGCCTGCCTGCCAGCGTGTGTGTCAGGCTCACAGCGTATACAGTGCCCACTTGCCCAGTGCCACCACTCATATCTGGTGTAACAGTAGTGTAGATTTTAAAAAAAAACAACGCTTTTTTGACTGTGAAATAATAGCAGACAGCTGCCAGTACCCAAGGTGGCCGCCAATAAGGCAGATGGGAGGCTTAGAGAGCTGTTTTGGGGGGGATCAGGGAGGTTGGGGGCTAAGGGGGGGATGCTACACCACAGCATATGTAAATATGCTTAAAAAAATATAAAAAATTTAAAAACCTTTTATTTTAGTACTGGCAGACTTTCTGCCAGTACTTAAGATGGCGGGGACAATTGTGGGGTGGGGGAGGGAAGGGAGCTGTTTGGGAGGGATCAGGGAGTCTGATGTGTCAGGTGGGAGGCTGATCTCTACACTAAAGCTAAAATTAACCCTGCAAGCTCCCTACAAACTACCTAATTAACCCCTTTACTGCTAGCCATAATACACATGTGATGCGCAGCAGCATTTAGCGGCCTTCTAATTACCAGAAAGCAACGCCAAAGTCATATATGTCTGCTATTTCTGAACAAAGGGGATCCCAGAGAAGCATTTACAACCATTTGTGCCATAATTGCACAAGCTGTTTGTAAATGATTTCAGTGAGAAACCTAAAATTGTGAAAAATGTAATGTTTTTTTTAAATTTGATCGCATTTGGCGGTGAAATGGTGGCATGAAATATACCAAAATGGGCCTAGATCAATACTT